>NW_009601944.1:0-81285 GCF_000690535.1 Cariama cristata | reverse complement strand
TTCCAACCATAATGATTCTATGATTGATCTTCTCTCCATTCTTAAGTGCAGTCCCCTCAAGTGTCACCTGGTTTTTATTTTTAAAGGTGATGTACCTTCATTTCCATTTCTATATGCCCCACATGATATTGTGTAGCCATCCTTACCAAGCAGCCTCTTGTGGTTCCATCAAGCTTTTTTGACTGGTCATATTTTACTGATAAATAGTTTAAATAATCAGATTAATTTTCTTTCTGCTTGGCTGTGATTTGCTGCTGACAGTTGTACTCTTTCTCAAATGTATCATTTTCATGCTACCTTCTCTTGTGCTGCTGTTCTTTAATAACCTGAAATACAAAGCTTTCTGTTTTATCTCTACGGAAGTAGTACTAAGGTTTCAGTTCCTACATAGTAGCCCAGAGCGTAAACTCGGTCCCCTGTTTCAGCAGCTCAGTTACTGGCTCTCCTTCACTCCTCGTGATGGTTTTCTTTTCAAAACCATTAATCAGTAGTTGATCTGAAGGCTATGCTGATCTTCTGGTTCATGTGGATGTAATTAAGCAGCATGAAAGCTCATCTATCAGGCAATGTACTGCTGTAGTTTAAACAACTTAGGCAGGAATTTCACTATAGAGCTAAGTGTCAAACTCCTGAAGAGGTAAGTTAGTTATTGCCTGTAGTAGGTAGTAGAGCATAGTGGGAAGATGCTTGTGTTGCAAATGAGATGGTTAATACCATCATGGCCTAAAAACTGACCTCTGTGGCAACAATTTTTTGAGTCTTCCTTCTGCTAATAAATTACTTTATGCTGATATGCTTGTACTGCTGCTTGTTCTGGATCCAGCTCTGGGATCTTTATGTTGCATTACACTGTACAATATATACATTATTTTGTTCCCTTGTGAGATTTTCCTGTGAATCTGAGCTAAGTGTGCTAGATGAATGTGGTAACAGACTAATCTGTAATCTGCATGAAAATGTAGAGTGGGATAGAAGCTCTTAAAAGGGAACATATAACATGGAAACTGGTATGCTGTTTCTGGAACTATTGAATTCTCTCTGTGGCTTCAGACCAACTATTTATTTACTATCTTTATTTACTCATCTGTGAAAGAAGGATGATAATTATTTACCTCACTGGAAGTTTTAATAGCTCATTAGTTTATTTTCAAAGAGCTTCATGACAGCTGAAGCAGACCAGGATACACACACACAAATTTCTAGTGGCCAGGACTTAACAGCTCAGTTATGTTAAGCCCTGCCCAAACACCCATCTCCAGTTCTTCTCAGGAATCTAAGGCTGGCTTCAAGATGTGCTATCTTTTTTTCCCATGCCTGCCTTAGATTTTTATATTTATATACGTTTTTCCCCCCTAGAACCTGTTCCATGGTGTCCTTTATGAGTGAGGTTCCCAAAAACCTAATTAACTGAACAAATCAGGTACATAGATTGTGATCACTATAGGAAGGCCGTCCTGTGTCCAAATGCTTCTTTAAACTGTTAAAGAACTGGGGTTTTCAGGGAACTTATGACTCAGGTTTTGTAGGAAAAACATGGAGGTTTGATATACTTGCAGGGAGGGGCAACCACAAGTGATGGTAGAAAGAAGGTGAACAGTGGGGAGGTGAAGTTAACGGAATAAAAGTAATAGCATCACTTTCTGGCAAAAGAGGAGAGAAAATCACAAAATGGGCTAGATAAGGCCTGTTTCACTGCCTATGTAAATGAAAATATAAGTTGTGTTGTGTTAGCAAACTGCTCAGTGTTTGCCTGGCACTTGGAAATGCAGTTTTTGCAGGTAGGATGTATAAGTTCTATTGATGCCTTACAAAAGCCTGCTCCTGGCTTGTTGGAGATTACTAAAAAGCTTTGAGGCTACTAAATTAAAATTGCCTTTATTTATCAAATAATGGACATGTATTATATCTCAAAATATGAGAAGTTACACAGGATCTGAAATAAAATAAGTCTTTGTGCATTTTTTTATAAGGGTTGTGGTTTTTTTTCTCTTTTTAGAAACAGGACTTCAGCCTATAAACAAGAAAATAACCACTGATGGATATTATTCTGCTACAAATAAGTTAGCAATGCCAGAAAGCTGGGTTTTTTTAACTAAACGATTTAGTTTTCCCAGTAAATTGACAAAACATGCCTCAAGGAATTAGATATACCTGTATACGGAAAAATAAATTCTCACAGTAAGCAATAAATTATGATACATACGGTATTGATTAAATTGTGGTATCAAAATGAAGCTGATTTGAGATAAATAAGAGAAATTGCTACTCATTGCTGATGTAATGGACCAGATACTTGGCTGGCCCATAAAGATTATTTAATGAAAAAGTTGTGGTTACAAACAAGCTAAAAGCTGATGAAATGTTTGTATACAAAGGGCGATGTTTTAACTTAATTCTCCTGTTCAATCTAAGCAGCTTTTAGGTTCTTCCAGACAAAAGAAAGATGTGAATTAGTGTTGCAAATTCTTGCAACCGAGACTGTTTCAGCTTTTAATACAAAAGCTAAAAACAAATCTCTTGTTCTTCTGTAATCTTTAACCCAATTGCCTAGGTAATACGACATAAGTTCCCATCCTTCCCCACCCTCCTTTCCCCATGAGTTTTAAGGTCTTAGCCTTACTTCCAAAATGGGAGAACAGAATTGTGCCTCAGGAGTCAGCTTTGTCACTCTGGACCTGAATCTTCCATGTGTTTTTTCACTTCTGAAGTGTTTTGAATGTATTTCTATATTCTTGATAGCAGTAGCAGGAAAAACAGGTAAAAATACACAAACCATGATTTACAAAAACCAGCTTGGAAAACAATATCATAAGCTTTCTACTGGCAAAATTTTCATACAGCACCCAGTCTTATAGTTTTTAAATGGTGAATTTCTGGCTGCCGATTCTGTATGGAATAGACTTTGGATATTATCTGCAATTTACTCTGTATGAAAATAACAGAAGAGTCTTTAGTGACAGTATGCATATTTGAAATAATGAAAGATCTTCAGGTTAAGAGGCAAGTGGTAACTGTTTTTTAACTGTAAGACATTCATAATTAGTCCTCTCTAAGATCAAATTTTAGATTTTTTTTTTTCCCTGTGTAGCCAAGTGTGACTCTTTTAGCCTTCTTATAAGCATATTATAAAGTTATTTTTCCCTAATATTCTGACTTCTAGAAATAATTCTGTCACTTTTCTTTTGCTTATGCATTGATGAATTCTCTGTAAGTTGAGAGTCAATGATGCTTTAGCAATGTTTCAGTTGGAAGCTGCTTCCAGAACTATTTGCAGAACAAAAACTGTGTTCATGAATGACATGAAAAATATTTGCCTGAGTTCAGGGGGGAAGTACTTGAAAGAGAGATCTATGCCTGGTTACTAAACAAAAAAATACATCAGCCTTGGGATAACCTTTGAGATTAAAATAATTAGGGGGGGTCCTTACCTGCACAAGCTCATATATTCTTGCCCAGTTCTTGCTTTTTCCACTGTTGGTGATCAAGACGCTTGCCTATATAGACCCTTGCTCTCAGTTAATATTGCTTTTACGGTTCGCCATCTATGTTCTTACTCACCTTTTCGGTTATGTTCATTTGTGTAATTAATTAAGAATTTAACAACTCGATAAAACCAGAAAAATCCAGGAAATTATGGCAAGATCTGTGGCTACAAACTTTTCACACAAGTGTATATTCTACTATTTAAAAGTCAGCCCTCTCATATGTGTATGTGTATATGCATCACCACCTGACTGGTAGGAAACATGCAAAAGTTGATATTTTTTTTTCTTTTTTTTTTCGCCAGATGTTCTAATGAAAGATTCCTATCTGTGTCTTCTTGTTTTTCTTTTCTCAAGCTCTAGCCTACCAACCAGTGTTTAATACATAATCCTGGATACAAAATGCTTTACTTCTGAAATCCAGTGTCTACTGTTTGACACCTGAGATGACTTGCATGCTCTTTCTCTCTGTAGTGTTAAATCCTCTGCTAAAATACTTCTTTCTTGCACTCATAGCCACCTTTCTCTTTCACAAAGGTATTACCCCTCTCCTTCCTCCATGTACAAGCATCCCTCTTCCTTATGGTGCCAGGGCAGCAGCTGCTGGGGTTGCTTTCCCTGGGGCTGCCCTACAAAGGCAGCGAGTGGTGGCTACTGGGTGCAGCCACACAGAAAGTCACTTTTCCTGCCAGCCATGGCTCAGCAGCGTGTTTCCAAGCGATCACCACCCCAGATGCTAGGTCTTGCCCCTCATCTCCCCTTGGCAGGGTACAAGGCCCCTGACCCGCCACATCCTCTGCTGCCACAGGGAGTGGCAGAGGGTGACAGAAAAGTGGCTCCGGCTTCCCCACTGCCCCATGTGCTCTCTGCCCCTTTCCTTGCCAGGCAGTGTTGGAGGAGGGATTCAGCCCTCGGAGGTGGTGTTTGCTCCTCATCCTTCCTGCTGCCTTCCCAGTGTGTGGGTGCTGGGTCCCCTGGAAGCCTCCCTTGGGCCTCACACGGCTCCTCGGCTTTGTGCCTTGGTTGCTGAACCTTCCCTAACAGGTTTACAAAGTGTGTTTCCATACTAACTGTGGGGATGCAAGGCTTTTTAATAATGTCCCTTCACTGTTGCTTTCCTTACAAGATGCATTTTGTTAAAAGTACGTATTGCTGTATATTTAGCACAGATGCAACGTGTAGGTACGTGAAAAAGCACGTGAATTTTTCACTTAAAGCACTTACGTTGTCACATGCTATACGTATAACTATTAATGGATCAGTTCTATACCTATATTGAATGTTGAGATAAAGCCAATGCTTCTGTAATTAGCAAATATTTTGCAAGAGTCTCAATTGTATTATGAAATTTGAATTGTCACAATTTTTGTTAAAAATTTAAAAAGGATTTTATGACTTTAAAATAACCTCTAGTTCTTCCACATGAAGACATTCTTTTAGAATACGTGCAGTTAAACACGTTTTATGATAGTAATCAGAAATTAGCACTCTTCTATTGCAGGTCAAGCAACTGCATGTGAAATGCAGTTTGGACATTGTTGCTATTGGCATTTGTCTCAGATCTATGGGCAATTAAATATTTTTTAAATTATCTTTTTTAATTTGACTTCATTCAGCTGACCAAGAAATTACATATAAAATCATCCAGATTTCAAGTCAAGTGTAAAGTATGGAGGGTGCTTACATCTTAAAAAAAAAAAGAAAAAAAAAAAAAAGAAATAACAGACATTCTTGTTTGTTTGTTTTTGCCATCAAGTAAGTTAGGTCAGTAGGACTTAGATTTATTTCAGATTTGCTTCCTGCGAGCTCTTTATCTCATTATGACTTATAAGCTGAGCCCTGGAAAATACTTCAGCAGTGCAAAGTAGCAGCATTCAGTATTGGAGAATGCGAGTGTATTAGTAAAATACCTCCTTTTCTTAATCACTAGAAAGTACTTTTAAAAGCTTCCGTGGCTAAGATATTTGTTGGCATTAGGTTTGGTATTTGGTAGGATTTACAGGAAGTAAGTGGTTAGGACTTATTTTTTGTTATTCACATTGACCATGTCCTTTCCCTGTATTAGATGTCTTAAGGTTCACTTCCATACAGAATAATGAAGATCATAGTGGATGAAACGATTAATCTCTGTTTTCATTTTCATGTCTATGCATTTCATCCTTGAATAAAAATGTGTACAGTCACCTTCTACATGCTTATTGTGGAAGAAATAGTTCTATCTTTGCTGTAACAGCCAAAGTTTAGATTTAAAATGCAAACTATGGTTACAGAAGTAACCATAGTGTTAGGAATTGTGTAGCATCTTCTTCATGGCCCAAAGCTTTTCTTGGAGTGGTAGAAGAGATATTTTTTCTGTTCTTCCTTTTCTGTTTTGAATTCTAAGGCAGGTTGTGTTTCAATGCTGAGGGGACCCCCAGAAAACTTTTCATCCTGAAAAGTTTATGTCAAAGATTTGCATGAAGCAAAATTGTCTTTCTTCTGGCCCTGATTCCGTCTGTGTAGATAGTCTCTGAATAAAAGTATTAATATTTAAAATTGATGTAGAGGAACAGAATACTGGCTAGTACTTGCGTGATTACTTGTTTCCTGTTACATATTTCCTGTGATATCTTCTTTTTTTTTTTTTTTTAATTGTAGCTAGGGATTGAACATTGCAGCTTTTTTTTTTGTTTTGTTACAAATTGTGTGGCTGAATTCCCTCCTCTCTTTTGTAACTCTTGACATTCATCGTTTAAAAGGGCTGTATTTCATAATAAATTCAATTTATCTATCGTTATATTTATTCCTGAAATATTCAAGTTTGCGATTGAGCAGAAATTTCATAAGTTAGAGTTTCAATGTTTGTTATCCAATGTTTATATCAACAGTAAAGCTATATAACTAAAAACTAAATTGCCCTAAAGGTGAGGGACAACAGGTTTCATTATTTCAGACTTGACACAGTCTAAAACTGCTGCCAGGAACCTTTAGAGTTACATTGCTGGTCTGAGGGCTTGCAGAAGAAGCACTAAGCTCTTACACTTCCAACTCTTGACTGCCTTCCTGCTACCTCTTACCTGCCCCGACAAGCCCAGTAGGACAGACCTAGGCACAACTGGCTACGGGGGTTGCAGGTATGGTGACTGGGAACACCCACAGTCTCCCAGCAAGGAAATTTAGAACTGAGTTATGGCAACTTCGCAGGTAGAGACAGTGGAAACTGTAAACTGTTTCTGAATCTAAGATCTTGCTCTTCTTTGGTTTGTGGTATAAGAAGTGAGTTGGTGGCCCCGTGTATAAATGGTCAGTGGCTTGCAAAATTTTGGGACCAAATTAACAGCTATCAAATTCAGAACTTTTGCATCAATATGTACATTTTAAAGTGCACCCTAGAAGCACTCTTGGATTAACAGCTATCAAATTCAGAACTTTTGCGTCAATATGTACGTTTTAAAGTGCACCCTAGAAGCACTCTTGAATGTGGTTCTGTGAATTACTGAATTCTCACAGACTACAGTTTGGAAGCTGTTGCTAAATATAGTATCCATTGTTTTTCCTTGCATAGGAGGATGTGAAATAAGCCGAGAAAACCTGAAATCTGCGAAATTTATCTACCTGTAAAATTGGTTAATGACATTTCCTTCCTTTTTAAAAATATGTTGAGATCCCTTGGTAAAAAATGATGTGTAAGAACAAAATAATAGTGTTGCTTGTTACTGCTATCTCATAAAGAAATATAATGCAGTTTACTTAAGTTGTATTAGCTTTGAACTTTCATTGCAGACGATAAACGAGATAAACACAGAAACATCAGATTTTTGTTACAAGTAGTTGCTCAGACCTTTCTCTTTGTGATGAAATAACCACAAGGCCATAAGTTAACTATAATTTTCTACCAATAGTCAAAACAACAAATGCCATAATTTAAAATGCTATTTCAGTTATGGTCTAGGGTGAGTTGAATTTCTTTCCAGAACGCATGTGATATTTCATAGCTAGCAGAATTTTACAAGGTCTAGTAATGCTGTAATGCATTATTTTTTTGAAGGTAAGGTTTGGTGCCTGCCTCTGTTTCCTTCTTTTTTTGAGTCAACCAGAAATAAAGCAGATACCAGTTTGGGTTTTATTGCTTTATTTAAGAAATCATTGTTTTTATAATTACTGTAACATGTAAATATATTTGCATAATTACTGTAACATGTATTAATCAGGACGAATCTTCTGAGGACAAACTTGAATCTTATTTACAAATAGAGCAACACCTCAAAGAGTACGTAGCTTACAGTGTAATTAGGAATTAGGAGTATTTGGTTATGTGCTATAGCTAAGTACCTATAGGTACTTAGGACAAAGGTGGAAAAAAGCATGTTGCTGTTGAGATACTTTGATATTTAAAGCTTTCTATAAGTGGTAAACCATCTGTAAATAATAGTTGCATCATTAAAACTGAAAAAAAAAAAAAAATTTCTTGGGGGCTGGACTAGATGATCTCAAGAGGTCCCTTCCAACCTAAATGATCCTGTGATTCCTCTGCCTTAGGAGCTTGGCATTGGTGCAATAATAAAATGTGTCATCTTTAAGTCATGGAATCCCTGAATAATTCAAGGGCAAGGAGACCTCAGGAGGCCCAAAGTAGGTCCACCTTTGACTTTAGGTCAGGTAGTTCAGGGTGTCTCACCGCCCCAGCCAGGAGCAGGGCAATCAGGGGCAGCCTCAGCCCCAGGTGTCAGGCACTTCCCTGGGGATGGGATGGGCCAAAGCCAGGCCTGGCTGTCAGCCTGTGGGGTGAGGGTCAGGATCAGGCCCCACGAGGGAAACCAGTGTCGGATATGGCCCCATGACGGTAGGGCAGGGCCGTGGGAAAAGGACATTGGCGCTCTGGGTCAGGGCCTGCAGTTCAGCACAGTTCGGTGGCAGTGGTCACTTGCGCAGACCCTGGCCCAAAGTGGCTGATGAGGGCTGGGGATGGACCTGTTGCAGCTTTCCCTTGGCTATGCTTGGTGGTCCACCCCATGTCGGCAGCCAGAGTGAGGTGCTATGGGCCCCACCAATGGTCTTGCTCAGCTTGCCGGTGTTCTGGTACTTTCAAGGAGGCTCCACAGCCTTGGTAGTGCTCCTTGTCTGCATCTATGTGCCGTTGGCTTATTTTAAGTGGCTGTTCTTCACAAATGCCTTTTTTAAAAGAAGACCTTCAGGCTGCAAGATATTGCCAAGTCGTTATGTGTCTACACCAGAGATGCTATTTAAAATGGTGTTGTGAACTATTAAATAGGCCTTATAGCTCAGTTGATAGTACCTGATCTCAAATTCAGGAATTTTCTCATCACAAAATTCTGTGGTTCAAGCTTGTTTGTATTTGAGCTGATTTTCTTGAAACAAAAACTGAAATTTGCTGTTTAACCTCAAATGACAGTAATAGCGAGTACATGCACAATACCTTCTGTTCCTGACTGGTTGAGCTGTCTTTGGTTTGGATGGCAATACTCTAAATCTTTTAAAGATTTTATTATAACAGACAAAGACTCCTTTGTAGTGCATCGGGTTCTTGTGGCTGAAGTGAAAATTGTATAGTTACTCCAAGAGATTTCTGTTTCCCGCCTGTGTTGGTGTACATATTGTGAATTTTAATTTCAACTTGCGTTTAGTAATTTGGTGACTGTGTCTATCCACTGCCTTACTTAATCTCTTTCCATCTGCCACTTTGTCACGCCTGAAGAGATGGGGGAGGACTTGTGATGTGAACTGTGTACGAGAGCTGTCCTTCCACTTATCTGGCTATTTTGTAGCTTGTGTCAGTGCAATATGTTCCTATCAGAAGTCCTTTTCCTCTTTGCTGCTCTCACAGGTTGCTACGATTAATTAAACTGGTCAGTTGTAGTGACTCACCATGAAGGAAGCAGACTGATATGGCAATGCCGAAACCAAACAAAAATTTAACCAACAAAAATTTTTAAAATCTTTTGCACGTGTGTTGGAAATGAAGAGAATAGGTCAAGTTGTTAGAAATCCTGAAGGGCTTCTTAACAGTGACATTGCAATCAGAGCAAGGCAAGATGGCTACTAAGGGGCAGAACTACCGTCCTTATGCAGGGGCCGTTGCTCGAAATTGTAAATGTCAGCTTTTTTCTCCTGAGTACCTAGTGCACTTTAAAGGAAGTCTATGAAGAAACTTGAAACTTCTGATAGTGTCAGCCAGAGACTGATGAAGGAAACAATGTGGTCTGTGTTTCACTTTTAGAGACTTAAAAAGAGTGTGTGAACGTATCAACATCAGCAGATTCTTGTGAAACAACTCTACTCTTCTTCCACATATTTTACCTCATACAGCCATGAGTCTGTGCAGGGTGAAAGATGTAGTTTTGGTCTGTAGAACCATCAAATATACTGGTGATACTTGCATTATCGCTATCTGTGATATAAGTATCAAATGCATTGAATTTTTTTTTTTTCTGGAAAACTTTCAGAAGAGATAATAATGATTGTAGTTGTCCCTTTTGTTATCTTTAGAGTTAAATGTTTTACTCTTATAAAATGTTATCTGTGTAATTTTGCATTATTTTCCAATTCTGTGCATAATTTTAGCTGGAAAGTTGCTGATCAAGTAGCCTGACCCTGTGAAGACAGCGTGCCTGTGTTAGGTGGGTCTCCTCTATGCACGTGTTCCACAGCAAATCTTTTTTTGTCTTAGTAATAAAATATTTTTTTTTTATTCTTGTTTGCCAAAGCAAGTAAATGAAGAAAGTTTTCATTTCTCATTCAGACTGAGGATTATATTTTCTGTTTATACTAACCCATTACATCTGTGAAAGGGTAGTGGTGGTATGTATATGCCATTTAAGGGCAAGCAGAAGAAAATAAGACTGCAGAGGTACATTTCTGGGATTAAGTTGGTCAAACATACGGTAGTGTTGGTAAAAATGAATGAAAATAACAGTATCCTATCTGGCTTTTAGTTTTTACTTGAATTTGTGGGGCTGAAGTTACAGTTCTGCACTATTTTACTTGTAAACTATATATTTGATTTGAAAACCTTTGTAAAAAATCTTAGACAGTTATAGGATTTGTAAAATCATTTTTAGAATCTTCGTGCTGCAAATCAAGGTTGCTGCTTTTTAACAAACAACCCACAGTGGAGTACAGTTTGCCTGAATGCTTGTAACTCATAAGGCTAATGGTGTTAGGTTTTGCAGGGCTCAGGTTCAACCTTCTTTGGTAATTTACCTGTAAACTACGTATTTAATATGGAAAAACTTTTTTTTTAAAAGATCATAAACATCTTCAAGATGTCAAAGACAATTTTTAGAATTGTTGTGCAAATTAAGCTTACTGGTCCTTCTTTTTAAGGCTGTAACAGAAGAGTACGATTTGCTCATATGTTTACAACTGATCAGTTTAACGATTTCAGATCTATTTTTCTTTTAATATCTGTATTTTGTCTGTTCAGAGTACTACTGCCCACAGAAAAGTACACTTTGTCATGCTTGCTTAAACACTTTTAATATAGTTAAGGTGCAGCCTTCAGTGATTAGCATGGTATTTCTTGTTTCCTAGAGACCAAGTACTAAGTCTATTAGACATTTCCTGCTATTCTTTTGAATTGTAAATACTATTCTTGTAAATTGAAAAGGCCAGCGTAGGGAGAGATTCATGCAATTTCCCATCTATTAAAGACGTAGATTTGAGAATGGAGGAACAATAAAATGCAGTTTTTCATAGAAATTAAGGCACACTATAGGTGGAATTCACACTCAGCATTTACAGGGAGCAAATATTTGGAATGCCAGCATGAATTATTTTCCTTTTCTCATGATCTGTTTGAAGCAAATATCAGCATACAACTAAAGCAAATGGTCAAATCCTGTTCTTAGCAATCCTGGAGGAAACTCTATAGTAACTCTTTCTAGCATCAGTGAATTATTCAGTGACATAAGTGAAATCAGAATTTGACCTCCTGCTTTATCTTTTTAGAAAGTCCTTCAGTATACAAATGCAGATGTTGTAATTCTTAAATTAAGCTATTTAGCTAGCATTTGGAATAGCAGCCAGTAAGAACACAGAGAGCTTACAATGTACACTGAGCAATGTACACTGTAAGAATTAATGTTTATAGCCGGATACAGCTGATTTTGGGGCTGGAGAAAATAGAGAGAAAAGGAGGAGGAGAAAGGAAAAAAAAGAAAGAAGTCCAGGGAGGGGGAGAGGAGGGAGAATGAAATCACACAACCTACTGAATATTAGCTCTGTGTGTCAGCCTGAAGAAGAAGAGGACCACCCATGGGGAGAACAAGTGAGGGTAACCTTTTCTTAAAATTCTGGCTGCCTTTGAAATGCAGCATCCTACAAAGCAGCTGCAGCAAAAAGTATTAACCAGTCTCAAGTGCAGGTATAAACTTCATGCTATCTAGGCTTTAAATGCATTCTATCAGCTGTGTTTATGTATGTTGATCTAGAACACATGACATTTATTGGACTTGGTTAATCTTTGCTGGTGTAGGAGAGCTCAGACTTGCATGATCCTGCTGCATTTCAGGAGAGCAGGTGGTAGCTTCGTTATTTCTTTCCTTAAGGATTCTGCCAAGAAAGAGTGGAATTTCATTACAGCTGAGATTGCCCAGGAATTGTTTATGAATAGATCAATACTGTCTGAATTGACCTGCTTCTTGAACGTGGAGCCCCAGATACTTTTACATGGATGCTGGCAATTTCTGGTGTGGGTTTTTTTTGTTGTACCTTTTTTTTTTTTTTTTTTTTTTTGTAGTTCTAGCTTGATTTTTAAAAATTCTTCTCTTCCCTAGACAGAGTTCTGAGCCCTTTAGATTATTACACCTTTGTGGCTGCAGAGACCACAGTAATCTAAATGAAATTCAATTGGTTTGCAAAGAAACTTTTAGGCAAAGTACAGGATTTAGCCACACGTTGGAGGGGGCATGATTATAATATAAGCACTGAGGGGCATGCCTCTATTGCACTCAGCCTCTTACCCTCCTCCATAGTACCTTCATTATAATAATTTCTAAACAACTCACTTTAATCTGGATCCTTTTCTGTTGCCTATGTGTTTTATAAATGGCCTGTGGGGTTTTTTTTGCCTGACTGGAACCAAAACAAGTTGGGATAGCAATAGCACCCAGGATTCTCTACATCAGTTTTGTCCTTAAAAAAACCCCCAAAACCAAACAAAACCCAAAACAACACCAAAGCCCCCCAAACTTCCCACCAAAACCCAAACCAAAACAGAAAAAAACCACCCCACCAACCGCCCCCTCAAAAAAAACCAAAACCCCAAACAAACAAACAAAAAAAACTCTGGCAAAATAAAATTATTCAGAATAACGACAATGTTGCGCTTCTGCATGCACAAGGTTTCAGCTTATTTTGCACCTTTGGCTTCTAGGCAGTCCTTAAGAAGGGATAGGGCAATGCTTGTACTGCAGTAAAGAAAGCTTGCAGGTGCAGCTGTGTTTTCCTTTCAAAAGTTTTGACTGTGAAAGCAACCCCTTTCTTTCTCTTGCTCACAATGGGTGTGCTTTGTTCTTAGAAATAAATGTTGTCCAGTTTACAGAATAAGAATGTTTTTTTTTTCCAGGGACTAGCTGTGAGGCCTGGTTCAATGACGCCAATAGTTCTGTCTTCAAAAGCTCTTCCATTGCTGGAAGTGGTGGAATGGTGTCTTGTTGTAGCTCCCCTCTGCTGGAGAGAGAGAGGGGCTAAAAAGGGGAAGGCATTCAAGAGGGATCACTTTTTCTTTGACAGAAGTGCTTTGCTATCTGGTAAAAGCCCTATATACAAGCCTACAGATTTCCACTTACAGTCTCTTTCACTTGTGCAATATGGTGCACTTTAAAATAATAGCTTTGTGCTTATTAGTGATGTTTTCCATGCACCAAATATACTTACAAGTTGCATATGCCAGTCAACAATTTTAGAAAATACGCAGTACAGAAGAAAAGATAAAAATGGTTATAGTGTATTGTGCCCTGTATCAAAACTCTAGTGTGTGTGCGCACACATGCGTTTTACTGCTGGATTATTTGGATTATTACTTTATCACAAAGCAGAGGGGTTTTCATCCAAAAGTCTTGCAGGGGGATAAAGTAAGACATAGAAGAGCCGTTGCCAAAGGTATCCTGATGAACAAGAGTTGGAGGTACTGCAATAAAACGAACATATTAATTCCAGTAATTTTTTTAAAAATATGATAATATATTGCAACTGTTATACTATAACTGGTTTTTATTAAATCACATTTTTGTAATAACAAGGCATATGACTTTATACCAAGTAACATGTGAAATCTAAAAATAGTAATTCTTGTATTGTGTCAGCATCAAGGTTTAGGAAAAAAATCTAAAAAACTAAACAGTAGGAAATTGTGCTTGGTTATGCCTCACCCTTTTAACTATCTGCAAACTTTTTTCATAATGAAAGTCCATGTAGGCTGAAGGGTAAGCTCGCTAAGTTCACTCAAGAAAAATCTGCCAAAGGCAAAGATGACATCTCTGGTTCGGGAAGTCATCGAGTTGCAAGTTAGCTGGAGACTGGGAGAGTATTCAGGGGAAATATCACTATATAGATGGTTTATTTGTTTACTCTTCCTGGTCATTTTGTTCACTCTGAAAAAGAGGGTGCTTGTCTAGATGATCCTTTGGCCTGAGCCTGTGCCCTTTTGTCTCAAGAACCTGGGCAGACAAGTCAAGTAAATCACCAAGAAGTAGTTGTTCTGTTTTTTTAGGCTAAAATCTGAATTTGTCTGCTTTTGTAAGTCTAACAGAAAATGTTATGACTCTGCAAACCGCAATAGAACACTTTTATTATGGCGTGTTGTAAAAAGTGGATGAATAAATATTTGTATAGACTGTGTGTTCTTGTAAATGTTTGGGGCTGTATTTGAAGTGAGGGGAAAACATAGCACGATTTTGAATAGTTTCTTGCAACAAATCTAGTCTTAATAAACCAGTACTGGGAGTTACACATAATTCAAAATTAAAGAAGCTCAATGTCAGACAGCATGGACTAGTTCTGTTTTTTGGTTTTTTTTTTTTCAAATAAAGATATCTGTCTTTTTTTCTCTCTTCTTTTTCTCACAAAACCCTTTTTATTTATTTATTTTTTTTTTATTTAGGAGAATGGGAACCGTGTTGTGGGATTACTTGACCACAGTATCTCAGAAAAAAAGTGAGAACCTAAACAAAATCACATTACTTCTATAGAAAAGCAGAACACTTTATTTCCCTATTTTAAAAATAATCCTACTGTGTTTTTTCGTAACAACCCTTTGAAAGCCTTTTCACTTTTTGGCACCGTATATGTTTGGAGCAACTATGTTTTGTATTACTGTGTTGCATTGGGATATCCTGGTGTTAAAGAATATTTTCCTTTTCCCATAGATGCCAGCCAAGATGTGCTGGGGGCAGAAGAACTATTACTATGTGAAAATTATCAGCTATTGTGCTTCAGAGCTGTTATTCCTCTCTGATAATAAACTCTCTCTGAAAGTACCTGCCTGTTGAGGAAGCATTCACATACCTGATATGTTTCAAACAGATAGCGCTACTGAGACCATTCGTTTGTGTGACTTGCTGCTTCATATTGACCGTGACAACTATAGGAAGTTATCGTCTGTGGAATTCAGAGTTTGAACGGGATGGCATTAGGTGCAAGTGTCTGCCTTCTGAAAGTGGGAAGGTAACGCAAGCAATTATGGAAGATGGGTGAGACAAGGACCAACACTACTAGACCTATTAGAAGCGTGAAATAAAAGCCTACTACACCAGTTATGTTACAGGAATGGTATTCTAAAATCCCTCACAAATATATTTGTTCAGAATATGTATGTATGTATGCTTGTTCTCTTTTCAACATTTGGGTGAAATTTTTCTCTAAAAGGCAAAAAATACTATACAAACTGGACAGGACTAACATGATCAACACTGAAGATATGTACAAGACATATGCAAAGAAACGCAAAATGATCAGCCCTTGCATAGGAATGACAGAGTAGTTTCTGATAAGAGGTTAAGTGATAATTAAATAAATCTAGATGAGAGAATCATGGAAAAAAGTCAAAGTAAAGGAATAGGAGGCTGAGATGTTCACTTCCTCTTTTCCAGCAAGAAGAGAATAGAGAGGGAGAAGAGGTTTGGCCACTTCTGGCTGAAGGTGAATGAAACATGCATTCTGCTGCCACAGTATCATTTAATTACTTGGTTTGTTTATTTAGAGGACTCCATAAAAGTGTGCCATAAGAACTGTTGAAATTTAGATTTTCCTGTCCAAGTGTAATAAACAGTCCACTTTGAAAATAAAATGCCTTGTTTATACAGCATATCCATCTCTGTCCCTAATATTATTGATTTCTATTTGGATGTAATTCTATCATCTCTATTCCTGCTCACAGAAAAAAATATTATTTTTAATTATGCATTTAGGTTTAGCTAAAAATGACAAGATTGCTCCTTTTTTTTTTTTTTCTCCCCTCTCCTAACTAGAGGAATGAATAGTCATCTGTGTTTTGGTGTTTTGGTCAGTACTTTTACAAAGGATAGATAAGTTGCACACTACCAATACTCTCTTATTTATTATCTACTACAACACACTCGTGTGAATAAGTGTCCATTTGTATGTTTTAAGCAAGTTAATGCTTCTAGTGCTAAACAGGGATGGTACAGTCTAATCCTCTGAAAGGGTACTTTAAAAATTTATAGGAAGTGAATAACGTTGAAAGCTTTTCTCTATTTACTTCTTGATAATTGTGTGGGAAAACTTACAAGCAAGCAATAAATCACATTCTTATGTCTGACTTTTGGAACAAAAATGGATGAAATGATGGAATTCTGGTCTTGTTTCTGCTCGCTGGGTCCCTGCTACTGACCTTAGTGGAGTCTCGCTCCCATTTCCCGCGGGTTGCACCCTGTGACAGGAGGCAAGCTGAAGGTGTTTAGCAGAAGGACATAAAATTTAGTATTTTTGCTATCTCTGAATCATGTGAGAGGCCCTAGAGCTAGCTGCAGGAGCTTAAAACCAGAAAAAGCTTAAGAACAGTTAAAGCCTTTTTGTCAACCTGGGAAAGGAGACCTATTTGCACCTCTGAGACAGTATTTTTAAATGTTACAGGTCTGTATTTTTAGAAGCCTGAAGGGAAATATGTATAAGTTTGTTCTAGTGTGTGCTTCAGTAGTTAACTTTGCTAGTAAGGATAAAGTGTTAAACCAGATTGGTTGGATTGACTACAATTTTAACTGCAAGATTATTTTTATTGTCAGGTCAACCAACTGGCCACTGAAGTAGTTCTCAGTTTTTTGATGTTTGTGTTACATTGTACTGCCCTTTCAAATTTCCAGTTTTATTTGATATCTTTGGGTGTATCAAATTCATCTAATTCAAAACCTTCTCATGGAGGACAATAGTAGATCTACATAAAAGAACAGCATCAGC
This sequence comes from Cariama cristata, assembly GCF_000690535.1. NCBI lineage: Eukaryota > Metazoa > Chordata > Aves > Cariamiformes > Cariamidae > Cariama > Cariama cristata. The sequence continues at coordinate 64,390 of NW_009601944.1, read as the reverse complement.
ATCTAGATATAACACATTCATTACTCAGAATTTTTAAGGCTGATATAAAGTTATATGCTTTCTTTTTCAACTCTACAAAAAAAGGAAAACAACCAAAAAACCCCATATTGTTGTAGTGTTTCTATACCTCTCATGGATTTGAAATTTCTGCATAACCGTTTTCTGGTTGTGATCAATGTGCTGATACGTTCAGTGGCTGCATGTACATCAGTCCTTTTCGTTAGCTTTGGGTAGATTACTGTGTCCTTCCAGACAGTGTCCACCTTCCCAGTTTGACATGGAACCTACTTAGTTTTTCTGTCAGGAGTTGTCTGTGCTTGTAAATGTTCACTGTTGTATTTAGGAAATGGGAAGAAACCTGACAAACTGCGGATCAGAAATGGTTGCTTGTAATGTCAAGGACATTAGTAGCCAAAAGCAGTTAACTTTCAAGATTTTTCTCTGAAAAATGCAAGTTAATATGGACAAATTCCTTTTCCTTCAAGAAAACCTTGTTTTGTACTGTATGGATTGTGATGCAGCTATGCTTTTCTTGCTTTGACAAAGGCAAGGTTCTTGCCCCAAACCTGTTTTAAGTTGAAGTGAAAAATAGTTTAGATCTTAACAGAATGGGAATGTGGCTGGTTTAAGCTGGCTCAGGGGTTTACAGACTTCAGTGCCTGTAGTACACCCACTCATGTTTTCCCCCTTCGTTCTGCTTTTGGGCACTGGTTTGAGATGAAGGAACATGAATAATAAACTCTCTCTGACATCTGCAGAAGGCAGTAGCTGTAACTCATGACAGAGGTCACCGGTGGGACAGGAGGTTTGTATTGTGTCTTCTCTTCCTGCTGCATGTCATTTACTTTTTATAGGCATTAAACATTAAAATAAAAATGATTGTGCATTATAAGCACTTCCTTTGATGAAGTATACAAATGTCATTTGAAACAAAGTGAACTAATTCTATGACTGATTTAGATTAACATTCCACTGGAGTAGCTTTATGTTAGGACTTGATTCGTTTGGATCCCAGCTCTAACTGCCATTTTAATTGATTTTCTTATTAACAAAACTCAGACGATAGCTCCTTTAGAAAATGCCTGAGGTGAGATTTCTAAATGCGTTAACTTTAGAAAGCCTGTATTTCTTAAATGGTTGTGTACAGAACCTTATTCTTGTAGGTGTGTCAACAGTGAAATACTTTTTGAAGAGACTTGTAACTTAATTTTGGACAATATTAAGACAAACATATTATCAGTCTATTTTCTAAATTCATGCATTGTTATTTCTTGTTGCAGTTAAACATAACATTTGTCCGTTCTTTGTGTCTCTACAGGCTCTCGTGGGATGGAATTAATTTTCTTCATAGCAGCCCATATGGTGCTATGTTTTAGATTTGTGACCAGAACAGTGTTGATAACACAGATATTTTTGCTATTGCATATCACTTGCACAACATCAAGGCCTTCTCCGTTTCTCACTCTGTCCCTCCGGGAAGTAGGTTGGAGGTGAACAAGAGGTTGGGAGGGCACAGCTCTTTGACAGCTGACCCGAACTGACCAAAGAGATGTTCTATGCCATGCAACGTCACACTCAGCAATAAAACTGGCAGTGAAGAGTTTTTCCAAGTTAGCCTTTGCTGAGCGATTGGCTGGGCATTGGTCTGCTGGTGGGAGGTGGTGAGTGATTGCCTTTGCTTCACTTTTTGTTTGTTTGTTTTTTGTTTTCTTCATTTCTTAAACTGTCTTCATCTTCACTCATCAGTTTTTCTTGCTTTTGCCCTTCCAATTCTCTCCCTCATCTCATTGGGAGGGAGGGAGTAAGCACGCAACTGGGTGGGGGTTTAGCTTCTGGATGAGGTCAACCCACCACAGTATTATACGTCAATTGAAAGCTTGTGCATTCTATTTTTATAAGGTTGCCAGAATTTTGACACTACATTGTAGCTTAAAATTTATAGATTTATGAACTTTGTACAGAGGGAAAAAGAGTCCAAGTACAGAAACTAATGCAAACCCTCTTTTCTTGTGCCAAATCTGAAATCCCTTGATATAGGAAATTTCTTTATGTGAGTAGAAAGTAGTGTCAGCTGCAAAAACAATGAAAGCTTTTGAACAAACTGAGGACCTCCTCAGAAAATTCAACATGTTTAGGTGAAAATTGTTATTTGCCAACTGAAATATAAACAGGGTATACTTTATTTCTTCATTAATGAATATACATACATGCAATCCAAGATTAATCTTATCAGTTGGTTTGGATTTAAAGTAAAACAAACAAGGGCAGAGAAACTAGTCGTGTTACCTATGCTTTCCCATTATATTAAGTCAGTCAAACACTTTAAAACTTAAAACAATGTAATCTTAAATGAGAGGTGTTTGAAATACTAATCCAAATTAACTCTCGGTATCTGATCTTTCTGCTGCAGGGCTCAGAGGAAAATGTAATTTAATAAGAAAAATGGGCCATTGTAAAGGTAAGCAAAAGTAGTAACTTTGGAGGAACCTCCAAAGAATTCAGGTTAGAGCAGGACCTTCTAAACTGTGGTATGTTTCTCACTAAATGTGTTGAAGTGAAGTGTGCCAAGGTACAGAGTCAACAGTGTCAACTACTCATGTTGGTAGTTGTTGCAAATGTAGCTGCTACTACTGGAAGAATTTTGTCAACTCCTGAATGCGAAAATAAGATTACAAAAGACATTCAATAAAGAATGCTGGACAAATTAAATGGCAAATGGATCTGTGAGAATAAGAGGCATTACAAACAAACAGACAAAACCCAACTTTCCAGAAACTTAAAACTAATTAGTGGGGCTTTGACTATATTTCTGTAAGTAACTTAGAGGGGTTCTTAGAAAAAGTGAACTTGTAAAAATGAAAAACAAAAAATACCTGTTATAATGATAATGTCACAAAAACAGAGGCAGAGGTGAAATACTTATTCTCTCGATGAAACTTCTACTGTTTGCAAAAAAATTAATTTAATCAATGGAATAATTTCACCTATGACAAATATGCATCAGACAAAGCTTCACTCAGGCTTTTCAGATCATCAGGTAGTGCATTTAGCTAGTACACTTCAGGTTATTCATTTTGCAAACTTGTCTGCAGACACACTGTTCAGCTGGGATCAGACCCCTGAATTATGTAAGGAATGAGCTATAAAATGCCTTTCCTTTCCAGTGACTGGAAGGAGGAATTTTCCAGCTAGTTCTCTGCTTTTTACTTTAAAATGTGCAGCATCCTCCTAAAGATCAGAGCTACAAGGTATCTACTAAAAACTACATAATTTTTTTTTCTTCTTCTCTGGTATGATCTGCAACTGTAACTCAACATCTTATATGATAGAAAGAGGGTTCTGTACTATGGCAAAAATTAGAATATATTAAGCATAACCATACAAAGTATTCAAACTTCACTGGCTTAATAAGTATACCAATATGCTGCTTCTGTTCTCTTGCTTCTGTTTTGTCTCTTTTTGATGTTGATATTTTTTATGATAATCTGAGCAATGTCAACTGTTGTCTGAGACTGCAATTTGGTTACTTTTGCTTTCTGGCATTGTTTTGGTCATTTCTTTAGCCAAAATGTTATGAATGATTGTCCTCAAGTATATTTAAGACTTTTCTTATTCAATACAATAAATGTGAAAGAAAAATATTTGAGTGCAAATGCTTATACCCTTCCCCATAAGACAATTTTCATGTGCATTGTTTTGGTTATTTTGAGAATATAAATAAAGTTTGCTGTTTTGGTGTTTAATAGATATTATCTGATTTAGAATCACGTTTATAATCCTTAGTATTTCTGAGATCTAATTGGATTTCCCACCAGAGGATGAATTGGTGCAGGTTGTCTCCAATCTCCATTTTTCTCCCCAACTCTGCTTGCTCTTGGTCGTGTTCTACCCCATCTGCTTTTTTGTAGGTCTTTTTAACCAGATCACTTAACAGTTATGTGTTAGAGAGCAGTTGCACAGTTATGCTGAGGAAGCTCAGAGCAAAGCTGAGGAAACGGCGGGCTAGGAGTGAATGGGTGAGAACTTGTCCAGTCTGGTAACTTAACCAGATTCCTTGCCAATGAAATAGCTTGTTTAACTATTGGCACTAGAAAGAGATATGATCTGAGAAAACAATTGTAAAGAAAATAGATTTAACAAAATTGAAGGAAGAGGAGAGGGAAATCCAAACAATTTGTAAATAGAAATGACGTATACTCAGAGAAATGTTGATGTGCTAGATTTTTATATACTAGAAGCAGGAAAGATGCACTTTGCTATGGCTTAGCTCAAGGAATTAGAAAATCTCACAATAGTCTTTAGATGTGCCAAATTTGCAGGTCTGAGGTACTAACAGACCAAGTGCTTTCTTTCATATGTTACATAAGTGCGCATCTATATACACATTGTAGGTAAAAAAACCTATAATGTGCTAGATATGTTAGACGACCCAAGCTAATGGTAATTGGTTAAAAAAAGTTACTGGTTCTGCTTGCGTTGTTCACAGCTATTTGTACACAGGCAAAAAGGTCTGAATGCATGCAATGTTGGTATATAAATGGATATTAAAATATGAAGATCAAGGTTACAGTAAAGAAAAATGGATTTTTATATGTCTTTCTGTTTTGTTTTGGGTTTTTTTTTGGTTCAGGACACACATTCTGGAATACAGAAGGATTTTTACAGTTTAGCAATTGGAACATGAAGCTCAATTGGTAAATTTATGTAATCTAGAAAAAATCTTCCTTTTAATTTCAGCAGCCAAAACCAGCACACCTGATTAAAAAAAAATTGCTGGATCGCCTAAGTTACAATCTTTTTTTGTAGACCTTCCTATACCAGAGGTTAGAAGTGTGCAAAAATCTACACTGTGAAGCATAAGTAACATAATGTAAATCACTTCCGCAATTTTCAGAACAAGGTTTTCTGGCAGTCATATGTGATTTAATACCACACATCCCCTTTTGTATTTTTTCTGCTAGACTCCAGTAGAATATGATTTGCTCTAAGTAATCACACACTTGACCATATAAAACCTTATTATTGTGTACCCATACAACCTCGTGATCCAATTTAAAGGAAAATTGTTACTTCCTGAGGTTTAGAAACAGGCTTTGAAACAGCCTCTTGTTATATTTAACTGAATACACAGAAAGTGTAATAGAACATCATCTTTTTCTAACCTACAGGTTTCTTAGTGTAATGGTGAAGAGCGTAGGGTTTCAACTGCATTTGTGTTGTCATGTTGACAGATTAGCCAGTGCTTGTCATGGGTTATGTGGCAAGTGATGTCTTTTGAATCTGATTCCAAAGAAAACAACAGGCTTTCCAATCAATGAAAGCCTTGAAGTGGTTCTTTCTGGTTGTTAGAAATAATAGAGGACTGAAAAATTCAGACACATAAAAGTGTATACATTGCTGTGTTCAGTGTAGTTTACATATTGGATGGAACATGTGAAATAGCTTAATATAACCTCTTGATTTCATTAGAAAAAATTTCTCTAACAATATTAATATTTATCTTCTGAAAAACAGCTCTACAATATGGTGATATTCTACACAGGTGCTTGAGCTGGAATATATTTTTCAGACATGTATGAAGGAAATAGCTATGAAAGTTGTTTTTGTGAGGTTTTTGTTTGTCATACAAGTAGGGGCATGTTGCATTTACAGCCTGTGTGCACCATCAATACGTGGGTTAGAAGTTACAGCTTCTCTAGTGGGTAGTACATTAGAACTGCGAGATTGACCTTTTGATCCTGAAGTCTTTATTTTTGGTCATTCTGGACTCACTCCTGCATATGGAAAAAAGAATGAACACAAAAGCATGGGAAAGTAAAAGAAGAACTAAAGAAGTTGGCAGTATTGCTGGACTGAAAGGATGCTAAGGAAAGATTAGTAAACAAAGGTTTAGACTCTCATAAACACCATGCAGTTTCTGGTATCTGCTATTATGACTATTTCTGAATGCCAGACAAACTCACTTAAAGATAAACACTTTCTTTACCTTATGCTGAAGGGTGCTGTGGTGTGTATATTTGGGGCAATTACCTCAATACGTAGTTGAATTCTCTCAAGTAAGTGAAATAAGCAGAGTGAAACACTACGAAAGGTGGAAAAGTGTGATGTCTAATGGACTGGATGTTTTTGGTACTCATAAAAATATACACTTTTCTTACTCTGTCAAGTTTTACCTTGGTATCATTGAGCCTCATTCACACAGTCTTACCAGCATACTGTAAGAAAAATATTTCCTTTAGCTAGTTTAGAAATGACAAATGTAGGTTAGAGGTCATCTTGTTCTGCAGTGAACTAAAGCAGAGCTATCACAAAAACGTCACTGAAACTTGTACTGCTGCACTTGCAGAAATGCATTTTATCTGCATCTCTTTCAAAACTGATGAAAGGTTTCATGTGTTGCATTTTGGAGCTTTGTATTCAGTGCACTGTCTTTAACAACTGGACTTCTTGGATCAAATTCATTGTTCAGGAACAGATGGTGACCAGAAAAATGGATGAATTAGAAACTTTGCTTCGGATATTTTCAGTCTTCATGTGACATGTTCATGGGGTTCAACAAGGCGAAGTGCAAGGTTCTGCATCTGGGTCGGGGCAACCCCCAGTATCAATAAAGGCTGGAGGACGAAGGGACTGAAAGCAGCTCTGCGCAGAAGGACTTGGGGGTACTGGTGGATGAAAAGCTGGACATGAGATGACAACATGTGCTTACAGCCCAGAAGGCCATCCGTATCCTGGGCCACATCCAAAGAAACGTGGCCAGCAGGTCGAGGGAGGTGATTCTGCCCCTTTACTTTGCTCTGGTGAGACCCCACCTGCAGTACTGCCTTCAGCTCTGGGGCCCACAGCACAGCAAAGACATGGACCTGTTGGAGCGAGTCCGGAGGAGGGCTCCAAAAATGATCAGAGGGCTGGAGCACCTGTCCTATGAAGACAGGCTGAGAGAGTTGGGGTTGTTCAGCCTGGAGAAGAGAAGGCTCCAGGAAGACCTTATTGCTGCCTTTCAACACTTAAACGGGGCTTATAAGAAAGATGGAGACAGCCTTTTCAGTAGTGCCTGTTGCAAAAGGAGAAGAGGTAATGGTTTTAGACTACTAGAGGGTAGATTCAGGCTAGGTATAAGGAAGAAATTTTTTATGATGAGGGTGGTGAAACACTGGCACAGGTTGCCCAGAGAGGTGGTAGATGCCCCTGGAAACAGGTCCTGTTCAGGCTGGACAGGGTGCTGAGCAACCTCATCTAGCTGAAGATGTCCCTGCTCATTGCAGGGGAGTTAGACTAGGTGACCTTTAAAGGTCCTTTCCAATCCAAACTGTTCTATGATTCTATGTTTAGTTTCCTGTTCAGTCACTTCATATTCTTGATAAATGCTAGGGCCTTCAAATTCTGGTTGTCTATCATAAACCAAAGCACATCCACATACTGTTGTCTGATTTGGTTAAAACTATATCATGATAGAGGTGTCAGACTATTTGTGATATTGTTGGGAAAGCCTGAGGGATCATTTTGATTTTTGTCATATAATGATAAAAAAACAACCTCCAAATGAGAAGTTGAATGCAAACTGTCTGTCAAAATGATAACCTAATATAACATTCTGGTATTCAAGCATATTCCAAAAAGTTTTGTGGTTTCATGTTGTTCAGAGGGTATCATGTAATAATTTGGCTAATGTGGTAGATACTGCCATTTAGAAAGGATTCTATTTTAATTAGCTATAATAATTTGCTACAAAATTATTTAAACAGATTGTAGCAGCCTCGCTTGACTCTGATTGTTGGACATATTAACAGCATTCTGGCTTTTTCTATAAGAGGAAAAAAATACTATTTTTAGTTTGGAATGCATTCAAGTTTAACTATTCATGAGAAGAGTGCACAGTATTCTATAGGCCCTAGGGGAGATCTCAATGAGAAAGCGGGTTGGGAGAGCTTGGGAGTGGTCCACTGGTGCAAAATGAGATACCTGTGTAGCATGTTACTTAAAGATCTGCAAATAAGTTGGTATTTATTAATGAGCCTACTAATAATAGTTTTATTAATTCTGTGAGGCTCTTCCACTCTAAACTGTTTGCTACTTCTGTGGGTGTATTTTATTCACTTTAAAAAAATGACCCCAAAGAATTGGCATTGGTTCCATAATTCCAGTAATGGGGCTTATAGAAGAGTAAATAAAATTCTTTTAATCAAATCGAAGCAGCTTTGGGTTAGGCTTATAGCTAGGTAGGAGTTGTATGGGCATAACAACATACTCCTGCCTTATCCTATTTGGGATCTGGACTCCTCTGTGCTGCCTTTGTTGCTCCAGCAGAAATTATAGGACTATGATGAGGAGATGTAAAAATGACTCACAGCAACATTTTCTTGTTTGATATCTGGTGTCCTGGTGGTACAATATGACCAAAGGTGGCTGCTTCCCAGAGTGGCCTGTCCTCCATAAATTTTATAGCCCTCCTTGCCTTTACCCAGGGCTTGGCTTTCCTTAATGGTCCTCCAGAAGTCAAAGCTGACCCTCCAAAGTGAAGTCCTGGCAGGAGTCAGGGATGGCGAAGCTTTGAAAGTATTGGTTTATATCAGAGCCAAATAGAAGTGGCACGTGGTCCTTTTTACTTTCTCTGCTGGGTTATCAGACAAGCGATTTTTGCATCTTTTGGTAGCCCATTAGGTATTTATGGTACTGCCTTTCAACCCCTTACTGGCCAAAATAGACAGCATAAACAATTTCCAAATGAAAACCAAAGAGTGAATTGGCCACGGGAACGTAAAGACGGTTGATTTATTATTTTTTTTTTTTTTAAAAAAAGATGCTTCTCTCCTGAAACATGCCAAGAAAATGTTGGTACACTGTTTTAGAAAGGGAAATGATGAAATTGTAAAACTTCATAGCCATGTGAGTTATAAGAGCTTAGAGAAACTGCTGCTTATATGAGTCCAACTGATAAAAGTTACCATTTTTTTTCTGCGAACTTTTTGGCACAAAAATCTTTATTCATAATCCTAAATGAGTTTGCAAATTTCAGTTTAAGAGTAGGTTGGGAGCAACTGCTCTAAGGTGAGTTATGGTAGTCAGGCAGACAAGCTGAGAGAAAATAGTATTGAGTAAGTGTGAGTCTTAAGAGGAAGGGGGCACAGATTTTTTTTTAACCCCTGAAATCAGGTGCAGGTAGTTTAATGCTTAGACAAATGAGGAAATAACGAGAGGTGATATACAAGGACATACATATTGGACAATACGTATTTTCCCTATACAATCCCTGCTGATTGTGTATGTTAATGAAAATACTCAGAACTGAGATATCAATATTTCTTACACTATTAGACGTGAACTTGATATTATGAGTTTCAGCAAGTGCATAAAGACAATCCTGAACTTTGTTTTTCCCAGGAGCTTGTTAGTATAATTCTGTCAAATACTGTGTATTTTAACTGGGTGGTTATAGATAAGTGTCATTTTGCTGCTGTCCTGTGAGCTTTAGGTGGTTCTTTTATCCTTATGAAAATTTGGACTTGTATGGTGAAAAGAACAGACAAGAATTTGAAGTTACTTTTTGTGAGTTAAACCAATACTATGTTGTAAATTGCCTTCAACCAGGGAAACATTCCAGTGCTGATGTTTATAACATAGATTATGGTGGGGGTTCTGTTTGGAATATCTAAATATAGTATAAGTTATTAAAATGATATCTTTTCTAGGTGAACTTTTAGGGCTATATATAGTCTTAAAAGTTCATTTCTAAATTAATATAATTTCATATTGTCAGATTATTGTATATTTGAATTTTCATAGTAAAAAAACTATGTTGATTTTTAAAAGTTGGTATCATGTTAAAGCAGAGCTTTCAACTCAGTGCTGCAATTAAAGTTCTGCATTAATCTGCCTCTCTTGTAATTAAACTGCCTCTCTTGTAATTAAACTATAGTCAAAAAAAATGCAACACTTGAAACAATTTAAGAAAGGAACTTGCTTAAAACACTTGATGAATGTGAATGTGGTCCAATTTGGCAACCACCACTAAAAAAAAGAAACAGTCTTGTAGCTGTGTTCTCCCCTCTTGTCCACTAACTGTGACTAAGAGGGAGTGTCATCTTCTTCACAATAAGAGGAAATCTCATTTGTTACATGGCAACTTTTAATGTTATCTCTGTAAGCACTGTTTAAAGACAAATTACAATCCCAAACAGATTTAATGGAAAAAACATGTATTGAACGTGGGAAAAATGTATAGTTTGGTCCTATGAAAATCCCTCCATTTTTTTTAGGTAACCTTATCTATATAAAAAACAAAAAACTTGAAGAAATTATTTTCTTTCATGTCCCCAAAGTGTTTTCAACAGACATTCCATGTTTCATCTTGTAAGTGATACTTTAAAGCCATCTGTGATGTGGTAAAGGGTGAGGATAGCGACAAAAAGTTAAAGCCTTCATTTTAAATTTTGTAAGGGGATCTTGGAACTAGTCCTGGTGTCTATATTGATGATCTAAGAACTGTTTGCTGCTGGGTTTAATAAGTCTTGAATGAAACCTTGAGTCTCCAGGCAGTGCATCCAAAACTACACTTAGTTAACTACGGTAGTTTAAGGAAAATCAAGAGATGTAACTCTTCTTAATCTCAATAGTTAATATTTGTTATACTAATATTTTCTTATGAAACATGATATTGAGTGATATGGCAAATAGGAGTCAACACAGAAGCTTGCTCTTGTAGATGACATGTAATCATTGTTTTAATCTGAATTTCTGATCCCATACAAACCTGTGGAAATACTTGAATAGTCTTTTATAATATATAATCTTTTCAGTTAGATTAATCTTAATGATTTATAATAAAGATGCTTAACTGATGTACTTATAAAAGAAAGAGGATAATCATTATCAAAATTGGTTGATTTATGTAAATTGAACAAGAAAGTAAACTAGATGTAAGCAACTCCATTCCTAGCTCTGTTTTGAGGTTTCCTGTGTTCTACCACAGACAAGTCATTTAACCTGTGTATATCTCTGGTTCTTATTCCAGAATATGAAGAGATTTATTCTTTCAACAACATATGGTTCTATAAAGTTTAATATATTAGTGCTACTATTGGATATAGTTTTGTATACAATTCAAATGCTGTTTTCAATTTCTTTTTGACTTTGTTAAGTTAGTTTATGATATATTCTGTAAATGTAGGGACAATTAGGATATTTCGCTTGAACAAAACAGAACAAAAAGAAGGAAATATCTATAGAAAATAGAAAATGAAGTAAAGGAACACTGTAATGTGAGTGCAGTACAGAACAGCTGTATGATTGTGATCCAGAAGTTATTTTAGTGTCCTACTGTGCATTTCTTTCCTTTATGTATTCAAATTTCTTTTAAATGTGAATTTTACTTTACATTTTCTTGCTTTGTAATATTAGACTTTGAAGTAATTTCACATCCATATGACATTTTCTTTCTCTTGCAATTACTGATGCACACTGTTAAACTTAACATTCCTCCAAAAAAGAATCTATGTCAAAATACTGAAATAATAGAGGGCTTTGATGTATTGGTTTAATGCTGTTTAAATTTGCATTCAGCAATTAATAGAAATAAAATAGAAACATTCAGTTTAAATTTTCCATTTTTAGTCAGTGAAAATTTGTTTGATTGAATTCATTGAAGTAAACGGATGTAGAATAAGAGTAATGTCTCAAACCTTGTCTGATCATTGAGGGGAGGGTCATCATCTACTAGCAACAGGAGTCTATAGACAGAGCAGGTACCTTGATACTTTTTTTTTTTTTCTTTTTTAATTGACAATATTCTGTAGAGGGTAACAGAAGATATATTTAAATGTTGTCGGAGACTTAGAGGTCCTCTCAGGAAGTTGTATTGCTCTTTGGAGTTTATGCGTTAAAAATGGTGCAAATAGACACATGATACACAAAACTAGAAAAAGAATCTGAGAAATGGACATCCAGGGGTGAACCCAAGTAAATTCTACAGAAGTAAAGTTGATTTACTTCTCTGGTGACCAGTGCACCTTATGTTTTTCTACTTCTTGCAACTGAACCAGAAGCACGTCTTATTTTTTCTTTTTTAAGGAATTTATTCTATGACAGAAATCATAGAAAGACATAGAAATTAGACCTTCAAAGCATGTTAACAGTTTGTCTAGTTTATTCTCTTACCCTAAAGCAGTGTTATTTATATATTTGTCTTCCCTAATGAATATTTAAGATCTAGCTGGGCACTGAACTCCAGCATCCTCAGACAATTTGTGCCAGCGCTTTGACGTTCTTACTTCTAGAAACCATCTTTGAAACTGAGGTCTTGTTGACTAATCTCCATTTACACCCTTCTGTAAAATGATATTACAATTTATTTGATCACCCTAGGATCATCCAAATTTTATAAGATGTTTCAAAGGCAGTTACTTTTATGTATTTGAAGAAAGTTACATTGTTTAGCAAACAGAGCTTCTTGTTCCAGCTTGTTTCCACTAATTTCAGTTATTTCAGTCTCAGTTCACAGTGTTTTCACCTGATCGTTCTTGCTGCTAGAGAGCAGAACGGAGGTTAAAATGGTGCCTTTCTGTAAAACTTACAAAGATTTGTTGTTGCAGTTCATTGTTCAACACAGGTGAAATATTTGAAAAACACTAATTAATGCAGAAACTCTAGAAGTTAATTAACTTTTTCAATCAAACACTTGTTGATCCCAGTAGTGTTGGAAACATAAAATGGTTTGCTGTGTACTGGCATTATGTTATTTAGCCAGCCATGATAGTAATGCTTGTTAAGACTGGTAGGGCTTCAAACAGAATAATATCTCTGGATAGAAGCAATAAATATTGTTATGAAATGAGGAAAACAGGAAACACACTATCTGTCAGGCCACTTTTCTTCAGGATGAGATCTTTTAAAGGTCTTGGCATTCTTAGCTAAGAATCTCTTTTCTAAAGAGGGAAAGTAGTCAAAATTCTTTATTTGGATAGAATAATAGAAACAAAACATTATTTTCCCTGGATTCTCCTTTTGCATCAGCAGACAGGTAGATGAGAAGGTATTTCTTGTGTACTTTATAGTAAGGCTTTCCATAATTTAATTTTGCAGTTGTTTTATTAGTAAAGTTTCAGAAAACCATGTTGCTCAGACACTTGCTTTTGTGGATTATTCTAAATATAATCTAAGTGTCACAGTCATGTTCAGCACCTTGATCTTAAAACAACATTTACTTGACTAGATCTCCAAGATTATATCTAAATTAAATGTTTATGTACTGTTTTTTGAAATAGGTGTTTTTTTGAATGGTTAGCTGACTATATTATGTCCTGTAAAATGCAATTTTCTGTAACTAGTTTTATTTTTAACCTCTAAAACCAGTCTGAGTTCAAATCCTCTTCCCATTTTTTGTAAAATAAAATACCTAATATGAGCTAAATTAGAGGTTTTCAGAAACTGTAATTTCTATAAGTAATTGTATTTTCATTAATGAATGAAAGATTAGGAAGCAGATTTACAAGGAGGAAAAGAATCTGTGGATTTATGAAAATCAAAAATTATTGCCTAGATTTAATGAGTGAGAATGATGGCATATTTTGTGCAGTAATTGCAACCTGTTTTATCAAATCATATAGTATGTAGATGAAAGTCTTTTATTGAATGCTATGCCAAAACAAACTAAGTTAAAGCGGATGTCTATTCCCCTTCAGATTTATTTCATCTGCAACTGAGATAAGTTGCTGAAATGAGGCCAGAAAGACAATCAAGATAATCACATCATCAGACCTTAAACAGCTACCTTCCTATATTGAAAAGAAGCTTTAATTTCACTGATTAATTAATTTCAATCTGTTTTAATGTTTTATTCACAGTATGCCTTTGATTAGGTGGCAGTATTAAATGCTTTGGCAGCTTTCTGATTAAATGACAACTTGGATACCAATAAAGATCAAAACACAGGAACAGCTAAGACTTACTTCTACTTGAACACGATACAGTAGTTGTTTCCTTAAATGCTCAATCCAGTAATTAGTTTTGATATATGCACAAGATGATTGTAATATCAGCCATCTTTGCAGGTTATGAAGTAGTAGCTATGTTTTGAAATTCAGCTAGTTAGCTCTTTCTCAGATAGCAAACCGAAAACTTATTAGTGTAATAGTAAAAAATATTTTACATGATGCTATAATGCTCTTTGGATATTTCGCAATAATATATAACAAAGTTATACTGCATTCAAAGTGTAAGAAGATCGATTCTTACATAGTACCCAGAAAGTCACTACTGTCCTGTTCTGAAATATAATAAAGGCAACTGTTTCTTGAGATATAGAAAGATTAATCTTTTCACATTTTGCACTGGTCACAGAATCACAGAATCGATTTGGCTGAAAGAGACCTCTGGGATGGAGTCCAACCTTTGCCCTAACACCACCATGTCAACTAGACCATGGCACTAAGTGCCACGTCCAGTCTTTTCTTAACACCTCCAGGGATGGTGACTCCACCACCTCACTGGACAGCCCATTCCAATGCCTAACGACCCTTTCTGGGAAGAAATGCCTCCTCATTGCTAGCCTGAACTTCCTCTGGTGCAGTTTCAGACTATGCCTTCTTGTCCTGTCAGTAGTTGCCTGGGATGGATTTCTACAATAATTTGCTTTTTGAAATGAGAAAAAAAGACTAGAAAGTTAAAAGTACAGTTTCCATTAGGTGATAAATATGAGGTTTTAATTCTAAATTTTAACTTCAGAAATTAGATCTAAATTTAGGAGCCTCTGAACAGCAACTTAAACTGTCTCCAAGTATAAAAATGAAGCCAGTATGTTACTCAATTAAAAGTTGTTGCGTTCACAGGAGCTTTCTCTATTCCTGAAACAATCATTTGTCAGCTAGCTAGAGCTTCTGGAATTCAAGAATAATGTAATGTGAAATCATTACGGCAGTTACAGCTGAGTGGCTTTTGACAGCCTGAAATTCAACTTGAGCTTGTAAAGATAAAGGTTTATAACTGCTGTATTTAAGAACTACCGTCACTTCTGTTTGAAATGTTTATCAAAATAAGCTGTTGTTTAGGCGAAATGCTGATTGAAAGATGACCTTTTGACAGGACATCAGGATACTGCTGAAGAGTAGCATGTGATACTCGTCTAACTAGCAGTGAAATGTGTCAATATCTTGCACTTGAGTAGATGCTGAAAATACCTTCCTTTCTTTTACATTCAAACAGTAGTTGGGAAACCATGATACTGCAAAGTCTAAATTTGATGACGGGGAGAGTTGAACCAGGTAAGTCTTCTCTACCCCCTGACAGCCTGTGCAGCAAGTCACCAAAATGATTGCGGTGAGAACAGTAAAATCTCTAGCGAGGGTTAGATTGTTTCAATGCTTTTATTAGCTTCTGACCTTACCCTTTTCAAATGATTCCTTTCTATAATAGACACAAATCTGTTTATTAAAATGAAGAAAACTTCATGAGGTTTCTAAGGAATTTCTTTCTCTACTATGTAGGAATAAGTGGTATCTTATTCATGCTGGGGAGCAACTAACCGCTATTTTACAAAAATTGGCTACCAACTCACCATTATCAATAAGATGATGTGTGATATTTTGGTGGACATATGTCCCAGGCACGTGTTGTCAATAGTTGCCAAGGAAACAATTTTGAGAAACTTTTGAAGCATAACGTCATGTTGCAAAGAATCTGGCTCTTCAGCCTGCTTCTTAAAATTACCATGTATTTTCTAGCTTTTGAGGCAGTCGGTACTTAAGCCAGGAACAAAATGAATGTAATGGAAGGAAACTTCTTTATCAAAATTCATCACCAAAGTTTCATCTGAAAATCATTATTTTCCTTCTCTAGGTGGACTCTTCACAATCCAGCCAGTATAGCAACCTCTGATCTGGAATCAGTCCAATTAATAATTTTTAGACTGACATAAGCATGTTAAGTATTGCCAAATTCACGTCAATTAAAGTATATTTTATTTAAGAACTGTGTTCTTTATAACTAACTCCCTATCTCTTTCTCACGCACACCCATACACATGCTTTTCATTGTATTTATTGGATAATATGTCACTTGTGGATATTGCAGCACAATTTATATAAACCATTAGTCCATACCCTTAAAACACTATTTGCATATTCAACAATACTCTGGCTACTATAGCATTTTAAATCCTTGATAAATTTTCCTAATGTCAAAGTTTACTTTACAAAGATTTGTTTCACTTAGTATTTCTAAAAAAGCAAATAAAAATGAACATTTTAAAATCTTTCAAAACACTTATTTGAGTTTGAAAGGAAATGTGAAAAGAAGGTTAATTAACATTAAGGAGTGTAAATCATACAATACTTTATTTGTTTAGGTAGGCAGGCAGAGTTACGTGATAGGGTGGAGGCAGGATATCCTAGTCATCATACATTTTTCCCCTATAATTGTGAGCTCTAATCAGCATTTTGTGTGCACTTCTCTTTTCCCTTGTGCAAACACCCAGCTAAGTTGATGGCATTCTTTATGCAGTCTAAAATCCTATAGCGGTCAGTGCTAACACTGTTATCTTTGCATGTATTGCAAAGACCTAGCTAGCCTGAAAAGGAGTATCAGAATTCATGTGCATAGACTTACATTTATTCATTTGAGCCATGATGAAATGAAAATGGCTTTTTCTCTTTTCCTCCAAGTCCTGTTCTAGTTAGTCCTATCTGCATACAGAAATCTGGAAGTCTTGGCTATCTGCTTTGAAACGTACATTATAGCTGTACTACTGCTTTTGTGACCTCGACTCGAGTAGAATTCCAGCATACTTGCTGACTGCCCGTGACATTAAACCCTTATTCATGGGATACAGGGTCTTGAAGTCCTCCTGGGTTTCTATGGTCACAGAAGATGGCTGAAATTAACTGGAGCTTTCTCTTATTTGTGAAGTGCATAAAATGGCAAAATGCTCAGAAATAGGTATACAGTTCATTAATATCTCTCCACTCTCCAGATTAGCATGGAGTGTCACTCTGGGGGTCTCTGTCCTATTTCCTGGACACCATGTTGTTGGGCAGTGCCTCAGCCATAAAGTAGAAACTTTCTCCAATAGACACCGATACCTGCCTGCATGAGTACTTTATTTGTTGCTCCAGCTATGCTTTATAAAAAGAGATTGGTAATATCTGAGAGTGGTATTGTACTGTATTGATTGGTATTGTCTTCTGTTGCCCAGCTGAATCTAGCGCCTGCATTTGGAGAGACCAGTCTGAATTGTGAGTCGACCAGCACGGAGCAGAGAATTGCAGGGGCCCCAGAACTGAAAAATTTTGGGGAGAAGAGGTGGAACAGTTTCAAAACTGGAAAAAAATTCTGTGGTGATAGCAGACTGAGTCAACAGTAATAATACAATTTACTCATTTGGCCTGGTGGCCTTTCAAAGTAAGAAGGTAAATTAGCTGAGCTAATTAGCTAAATTAGCTTATCTAAACTTAGGGGAAGTCTGAGTAGCCCATAAAAGGTCCATGGAGATAATTGTTAATATACTGCATTCTCAGAATGCAGAAAGAATTTTTCTTTTCAAAAGCAATGAAGTAAAAGCATTTATCAGATGTAACTTTTAAGGCGAAATTGTGAAGACAATTTTAAACTCGAAATTTGTATGCAAGTTCTTCATATGTACCTGACAAATGCTTGTTGTCTATAACAGCAATCAAACTATACTTATCTGGTACCTTAGGTACATATTTAGATACCTATATTTTGTTTTATTTGGCATCAAAACTGAGGTCCTTACCAGTGGTTAAGAATAATATTATGAAACTGATAGAAGATACATAACTGAATTTGTGAAGGGAGCTGGCCTGAGAGTTATTTTCTGGAAATATTTTGTCTCAATACATTACCGTTGGTGTTCCTTCACATTCTCTTTTGCAGACTGTGGTCTTTTTCTTCGTGTAATTTTTTTTTTTCTTTCTATTCTTCATTTATTTTGGTTACTTTTTTCCATGTTGTTTCTTTCTCCGGCTCATCTCTGGCATTGTTGTTGAAATATGAGTAAAGTGGAAATTACGAAAGAATTACTTCTTAGAAGTGCACTGAATTTTAGTAACTTCATGCTGTTGGTAGCAAAGTAATGATTGGCACAGCTGGAAGGGAAAACAGGTAATGTTCATAAGCCTGCTCTAGAAAGGTTACAGCAATGATTTGAATAATTTTGTGGCTTATCTTTTAAATATAGAAACCTCATTTTATCTGAGAAGAACATAGGTGCTTCTCAGTTGGCAGAGTCAATTACTGCGAGCTGATCTTGTAGATTTGTATAGGAGACAGACTTTCTTGTTTGGTCACTTCCTTTGGTCAAGGACCAGCAAAATATAGGGTTGGCTCAACAACAGAAACATAAGCTATGTTTGAATGTCAGATGTATCCTTGAATATATTTTCATATATTGATTGTATAGAAATATTTTAAACTTTATGACTTTTTTCACTCAGGATTATGTTTATAGAAATTGAGATTTTAATTTTTTTTTCCAGAACAATATTTGTTAATGAAAACTAATAACTTTCCCAGAAATGTTGCACATTTGTTTAAGAGAAGAACATCCCCCCACACCCTGTATTTTTTATGAAACATAAATATTTTCTGACCGGATGATCCTGTTCTACAACCAGCTGCAAGTTGGCATTTATCAAGGCTGAATTTATTACATAAAAATATGAAAACAATAAGTTTCTGTAGAGATTCAGTATAAATTAAGTTTATTTTAAAAATAATTATTTAATCAAAATCACCTGTGTCTTCTAATGCCTGATTAGCCAGACTAATAGATGAAAGCTAAAACTTGAATATAATTAAATGTGAATGTATAGAAAAACCAAATATTCTTTTACAGTTCATGTCTGTTTGCAAGAAATGTCAGATTACGATAAAACTCAGACTTCAAAATGGCATGTAATTAGCTATTTTTTGTAGGTCAACAAAGAACAGTAGTCAACTGTATATAAATGAAAATAAAAGCAAAGCATATCAATAAAACAATTCTGAAATGGCAGATCATAAGGAAGGAGATGAATTTGGAAAAAAAAAATCAGCTGGAAATTACATATGACAAATACCAATATGCAATATTGATTTAGTGTTGTTTTAGACTTGACTTCACAACTTCGTTTCTGTTGAACAAGTGACTGAGTTCAGATTGGTGCATTTGGGTATGTTTTAAAGTCTTCCTAACTTAATTTTGTTAAAAACTCTAAAAAAGTCAGGCATTTTGTTATTTAGTGTACCCTTATCCATACTTTGTCTCTACCTTGTTTGTGTACCCTTTCTGAAACCGATATTATATATACACTATATACAATGTATTATATATGTACAACACATAGTATTGTATACTTACGTGCATATATATATTTATATAATGTTATAACAACAAATTTCTACTTTTTATGTTAGTATTTCCTTCTCTTATACGTTTTCATAAGATAGATAGTAGCTAATAAACAGAAGTTAACTACAGTAACTAATTCTTAACTTCAGTTCAGAGTCACCGAGATCTTTTTTTATTTCATTAGGATCTTTCACCCTAACAACTTCAATGGGGTGAAGTAGTTGATGATAATATTTGGTTTCTCCAGTTTCTTTGGTTTTGCAAATGTAAAAAGCAAGACAGATGTTCTGTTAAAATAATCAAAGTTCACTGAAAAAATATATATGTCATTACACACGTATAATAGAAGTGTGTATAGTATATACTAATATATGTAATTTAACATTTAATATATATGTATGTATTTATATATATTACATCTATTCTATGTATTCTGCAATGTTTGTTTTGTCCCATCTCAAATATAGATAAACTCTATGCTGCTCTAGTGTATGTGACTTGTTAGATATAAAAGTTCTTAGTCTTGTTTTGTTATTTTGGTTTATGTTCTATACACTATTTTTATTACTGAAAAAAATCTCCAAAATTTTTTAATAGTCACTGTTTCTGTAGAATATTTTTGTGTCATTGGAAACCATTGGTTATATTTCATTGGCTTATGACCTTTTCTTGAAGTACACAGCAGTCTAACTCCCATGCCAGCCTTAGAAAATACTCTTTGGTTAGTATGTGTGCAGATAACGAAATGCCCTTCGTTGCTTTCCTGGGTTTTTATAAGCAAATTATTGAAGGATAAATATTTTTCCTGAAGATGTTTTTTGTCTTCTTTTTCCCACTGGGCAATACTGGAGCAGCTTCTCAAAGTCATTGTCACTGAAGATGGGTAAGTTGGTCTGGTTATTTTATGGCACCTGAAATAGTGAAATAGTAAGAGTTTTGTGGTTGGTTTGTTTGTTTGTTTGTTTGTTTGTTTTTAAGGCTGTATTTCTAAACAAGACAGTCCCAAAGAATACTGCACTGGTTAACTGACTGTACTAAGCATAACTATTAGGACAGCTAAGGCTTAGTAACTGAATTGGCTGAGATCTCATTTCATTTCCTTCGTATTCCTGTAGACCTGTATCCTCAGGGACTGAGCTGTGTGTTTTACTTGTGAGAGTAGAAGGAAACAGGATGTCGTATTCTCTTGTCCTCAAGGCTTGAAGAATGTTCATCTGCAAATTGTTTGGTCTAAAATTTTAAGTCCTTTTGCAAGATGTTTGAAAGTGGGGAAAAAAACCCTGCATAGTGCATGTCTTCCTTCCATTACTTCCTGAGTGCCTTCATTAGCAACCTTGTAAAATCCTGTGTTTTATCAGATTTCATTTATCTGCATTAAGGATGACCCCATCATGTTTGCCTATTGTCTGCTTGCTCATACATTAACTCACAGCTGTCAAACAAGTAATAGGTGGAGGTCCAGTGGGCTGGTGCTTCCTGCTCACTTCCAGATGTACTGATAAAAGAGTCTTTGCTTGGATGTCTCTCAGGGTTTGAGGGACTGTCAGGCTAAGGCTAAAGGGCTGGTTTTCTCCCTCACCATATCTTAAACACACGTACATGCATATCTCCATATCAACAGTGTGAAAGCACAACTCCGAAAGCCAGAAATAAAAGCTTGTTTTGATATACATTTTCAGTCAGTCTCTTGTCCTTTCTTGAGCCTTAACAAAAAATATTAATAACGTCCTCTTATGAAACATCTAATCAGAGGTAATAAAAGTAATTCTGAGTCACAAAAGCAGAAAGCTATTGCCTTAGAATATTTAGTTATTTAAAAATTTCTCCTTGTTATTCTTATGCACTTACTTATGGTTGAAAAGTAAATTATACACTGTCTATCTTATTCTGCTACATTTTTCTTCTTGATAACAATATAATACTGAAATTTGGTACATTGCTTCAGAAGATCTTATCAACACAGATGATTATTGAAAATTCAGAATTTATTTACTAGACAAATCCTGCCATTAGAGGCAACCAAATGATAATGGGAAAAGACATACTTTTGTTTATATTGACTTGATTCAAAATAATTAAAAAGCTTCAGATTCAGAAAATGCTGTATCAGTTTTGACATTAAAATTTGATATAGTTACTATAATCTCTAAATAGCTTGCACTGTAGTAGAAAATAATTTTGAAATAATCTTGGCTCTGGAACATTGTACTGGAATTTGGCAACACTCTCTGGCTATTGTGACACTTGAAATGAGCAGCTCAATCCCCACTAGGGTGTTAACTAACTTTATCCATAAATAAATTGAGAAATTATAGGTAATTATAAATGCACACAGTTGGCTCTATATATCTATAAAACTTCTACAGTGTTTGAAAGTCTATTGTCAAATTCTTTTTCTGGGAATTAGAGGGTGGGGTGTTTAGTACTTAAAAAATAAATAAATAAGAAAGGGAAAGGGTGTGTTGTTCCTTGATCAATTCCAAACCTAAGTTGATAAGCTGAGACTTTTATACGCTTGAACTTTTGTAATGGATTGACTGGCTGACTGTCGTTATGGGGAAATGCTAAATACTTAATGCTTGACTGGAAATTTTCCCCAAAGATATTGATCTTCCAAGGTGTAATGTGCCTTCTACTTAAATAGATGTTTATCAGTGGTAATAACATTTGGGAGAGTCCCTCATAAAATTCTGTGTGTAACAGAAGTAGAAAGAGGTGAACTTCTGTTAACATTTTCACGGCATGCCCATGACCAGATATTTACATTTTGGAAAAGTACACAAATCAAGAAAATAAAGGGTTACTTGGCGCAAAGTGATGCGTTCCATTATTGATACTTATTACAGCAAGGAAGACATTCTACCCAACTCTATCCTGCATTGTCAATGTTGTTGGTATCTCCATATGAAATGGAGATACTCCGTTTGGCTTGTTGGGGAGTGTTGCTGGAGCTCATCTGAGGAGGAGAGAGAAAACAAATGATAGCTCAGGTGGTAAAAAGGCAAGACAGACAGGGAGAAGCTGGGTGGTTATGCACAGATGAGAAGTAGGGGTACAGTCTAAGCCTAAAAGTGAGAAGAATTGTAATGGAAAATAAAGTTTTTATTGAGCGTAAAACTTTTTTGCCTATATATAAATTGTAAAATATTTTAAGCATTGACTTCCTTACTTGATCAAATTTAATTTGACTTCGACAAGTAATATTTTGGCTCAGTTAAGGATATAGGATTTGATGTATGGTTTAAAATAGATGTAAAATATACATGATAATGGAATTTTTTTTCTTAATAAGTCTGTTGAAATGCAAGATATTGAAATTGTTTTTCTGGTGGTGAATGCCAGGGTGAATCTTTTTACATTTTTGTGCTGTACAGACAAAAACTTATTCAAAGACAAAGTTGTTTTTTTCCCAGCATGTTACTTCCTTCTGAGTCAAAGCAAGTATTGAAAAAGCATGTATTGACTTAGGAAAACTTGTCTGAGATTAACAGCCTGCTGTGCTGTTAACATTTTTTTTTCATGGTAGCTGAAATGTCAGGTACACATACGAATGCAAGTCTGAGCTTGCAGAATAGCAGTATTCAGCAAGAAACTGAAGTTTGTGGAAAACATTTGATCTATTGATTTCATGGGATTAGAACTACTGAAAAGTGATCTGCAAGACTTTCAGAAGTATTCTTCCTAGATTTTCAGAGTATGAGTATGAATCAAAGGGGTATTTCTACCTGTTCTTTTCTTTTTTTTTTTTTTTAGATAATTTTTTAAAATTACAGTGTGTCTCAGCCTGCTTGACAAATAAGTATGCAAGTATCATCTAAAATGAAACCTGTGGTAGTTTAGCAGGGTAGAAGGAAACAGCTAAAAAAATACCTTGATTACTGAATGTTCTAGATCCTCTTTGTAAACATGGATGTTACCAAATATTAATCAGTTCCATCACTTATGTGGCTAATGATAAATGAATAAAAATAGCTAGACTTACTCTGGACCTATTTTCCATCAAGTTTATACATGGTTTCTTGAGGGGAAAATTAAAAAGCAAACCTCCTTAAATATGTCCAGTCAATTACTGACAGATATCGTATATTACTCAGTAACTAGACTTTATGTAAAGGAAAAAAGAATTAAAACTTTAGAACAGAATTAAATGTATTTAAATCTTCAATGGGATTTTATTTGTAGTGGTCTGTTTCCTGTCTCCTTATGGCATCGAACAGAGTAACTAGATTCTGTAGCACATAGTACTATCTAAAGAGGGTTTCTTTAATGTTTTGTAGAGAGAATTTGAAGAAAATTTGGTGACTGTTTTAAAGATGAGGAGAAAAATACAAAATACGAATCTTTAAATGTTTCATTTCATATATTCTTGGGATAAAACAGTAGTCTCTTTCATTTTGAAATGACCATTTCCACTTTAGAAGTCAGCTTAAGTTAAAAAATAAAGGAAGAAAGGGGGAAAAAATTGTAAATTCATCAAAAAAATTACAATGAAATGTTACATCTTGGATTAAGCTAACTATTTCAGGAAGATTCAGATACACTTCTACTCCCTACCTCCATTTAGATGTGTCCTTTTTAGAGCTAAAAGATGTTTTTCATCAATGTCAACCCTAGCAGCCAGGAATTGCTGTTGCTGTGATTGTGAGAGTTTTGGTACAGAAGGAAAGGCTAGGATATAGTTCCATTCATTCTTTGAGACATCACAGAAGATGGTTTATAGGCAGTTACTTTTCTAACTCCAAAAGCCACAACCTCAGAAATGTTCAGAACAACAGACATAATCTGTTTTGTTGGGTGGTTTTGTTTTTTTTTTTACTCTTTTATTTTCAGTTACTGCAGTAGATCTATGGGTGGATATGGGCTACCATTACCATGGGCTGTCATTAGTTTTTCTGAAGTTTGTTTTATTTTGTTTTATTTCCTCTTCAGCTGGAACTGTTGCCTTCCTTTACATTTGGCTGATTACAAGCTCTGGACTAAGGCCATCTGGCTCAGTTGTAACCCAGATAAGGTTAGCAAAGATGAATACTCTGAGCAAATGTCAAAATCTGTAGCTGCTCTCTCAGTTGAGAGTGTCTGCCTGTAAGCTGGTCAGACTGGTTTACAGTAGTTTAAACATTTTCGGTGTCATTATTTTCTCCCTGCTTGAGATACACCTTTTTTCTTTTTTTTTTTTTTTTTTTTAAGTCTTACAGTGATTTTTATCTCCTGATTAATAAGTGGCTGAAAGAGAGATTTAAGCCTTAGGTCAGTTGTCTGACAGCTCTCTGCAGGCAATCAAACACGGGGAAAAGACTAAACTTATTTTACCTTAGACAGAAGAAGATGAAGTTGGAACAGAGAGGCAGATCTCTTATTTGTCAACTTACAGATGATGACAACAAAGTATACTTGTTTATGAAGACAACTTTAGGCACAGAGGAGTTGTAGACAAAGGCTTTAGGGAATAAACCGCAAGTTCAGAATAGGGGAAAAGAAGAGATGTTTTCTGGAGGAGTTATGAAGAAAGCCAAATGACAGTTGTGAAATATAAGTGCAGTTTTCTCTCTTGAGAAGAAAGAGCTACAACTGTCCTGTACTTTGATATTCAGTATTATTGTGCAGTGTCTCAAAGGGTAAAATACAAGCTTTTAGTTTACATCTACACACATGACGCTACGTTCTGCTTACCTAAAATCGTACGTTTGCATTGTAGGTTTCCTGAAAAGGCTTGACACATGCCTGCATAAAAGTGGGAGGTGGTGAATCACCTAGGTATAGTTGTAACAGTCTTACCTAATCTTGGCTTCCAAATGTGGTAAAAAAGTAAGACAAATACTTTTTTACCTTTACTCATGTGAGAAGGATCTTGGTAGTCTGTATGGCCAGTGGCAAGGCAGTAGGCAAGTTACTTCTTTACTAACTGTCCTTGTGTTGAATTCTGGTGCTATGCCAACCAGATGTTAATCTGTAGCCTAATATTTAATGATGATAGCTGTCTCCAAGCTCACTTCACTAACACACCCCTGAAAAATTCACATGCTACATCATCTGATTGAAAAAATTGACCAGAGGAAACCTATCCCTGTGTGGCTGGGATAAAGACAAGGACCAGCAATGACTTAATCTTATCTCTGCACTGCACAGTCTCACTTTGAGGGCCTAAAGACTTAGTGGACTAATCAATTTTCCACATTGTTTGCATTTGTAAAAAAAAATCTATTTCTAGATGTGAAAATGATGTAGTGTTTCTATAACTAAGTCTTTGTGAATACTTTTACAACCCGAGAAGATAGTAAATGACTTCAGCAGAAGCTTAATGGGTCATCAAAGAGAACTTGGGCATTGCAAAATATGTGTGATATTTTGGTAAAATAAGAAATAACTGAATGAATCATTCAGTAAATAACATCCTTGAGGGTATTAAGTCAAGGTCTTGGGAAGAAAGCTGTGCTCCTTATATTCATGAGGTTAGCGTCTCCTAAGGATCAGCCCAATTCTGGTTAGTGTTTCTATTGCTATTTTGTTTTAAGCATTTGTTGCTGCTGCTTGATTGATTTAAGTTTTAGTAAGCTTGATTTAAGTGTTATTCATGTAGTACTTGGTTGCAATAGCATTTTTTTTTATTTTTTAAATTTCTTAATTTTCTTGTTTTCTATGAAACTCTCATAAGTCCTAGAGAAGATTTTCACAGCAATGTTCACATGCCCAGGAGGTCAAATACACTTCCCACTGATGTATTTTTCAGACTCTATTTCAAAATTAATACTTAGCTTCTTTATACAATAATGATCACGATATGCCTGTAAAAACATGTTTTAGCAGGCACTTAGCGAGTCTTTGCAGATGATCCATCTTTTAGCAATGCAGCCAAACAGTTTGAAAAAAATTACTTCAGGGAAAAAATAGCTTATATAGTAAAGGCAGAGAAACAATAACATCTTCAGTTGCCAGCGTATATTTATACTGAGTGGGCTATTGGCACAAGTAATGCTGAACGTTTTTATTACGTGCATTTTTCCTGTAAATTCCCTGTAGCATGTTATATTTTAGTAGACACTGTACCTAACCTGTCTCTAAGGCAACTAGGTTTGCTTTTTAACTTCTAGGAGGGAAAATCATAAGACATACCTATGGATATACAAGAAAAAGAGACATCTGTAGGGAATTTAAATACTACCCACAGACTTTTCATTCCTATCCTACTGTCTGATTCTTGTAGATCTGACTCAGATGAATATACTAGTCATATGAGTGAAGACTTAATCAAATGATTCAGTAGAAAAGTATCCAAGGGATGGAAGGTGAAATGGAGTAGACATTTTAAATACTCTATAACAGGGAACTTAAAGCTCTCATAATTTGATGGACATCACTAAGACATCAAATCAAGACAGCAAGAATTATCTACAGAAAAAATGTAATGGTGTTACACTGGAAAAATCAGAAAGTTCAAATACATCAGCAAGACCCTGGTGCTAAAATGGAGAAGACTAGATGAACAAGTAGTGTATTGTCATTTTAAGGCCTCTTGGAGGAATGCTCAACTTATTTTTTGTAAATAAATATATGATATGATTTTATTTAGAATTTCACTTTTGCTTTTTACTCGTAGTTTTACTTTGCTGACTTTGCTTTATATCATACATGAAAAGAAAGTAAGACCTATGGCATTTATAGTAGGCATTTACATCAGGCAATTTCTCCAGCATTTTCAGTTATAAGAGAAAATTAGGGGGAGGGGCTTGATATTTTTACCTCTGCTAGTATTGGAGTTTTTATTGTATTCATGTAATCTTCAAAACATTTTGAAGATTAGTTTCTGGGGTGCTGGTAAATTGGAAAATGGTAATCTATACACTAGTTGAGTTTGACTTGATAAAACTTCCCTGTAGAAAGGAGTGCCATCGGGGAAGTGTGTTAGTTTATTCTCTGTTAAACAACTCTATGAATCTCACATACTGAATTTCCTATTGGAATTGAGAAAATCATGTTAATAGCTATAGCAATGATCAGAAAAATCATTGAATAATGGCTGGACAAATAAAGCAGGTTTTGTATATTCACAGTGAAAGCTGCTGCAATGTGGTAATTGTATTTCAGTGCATGCAGCCTTTACCCTTTCTGCTCTAGATGGTTGCTGTCCCTGACTCTCATATCTGTGAGGAACTGAAGAATAGTTTAAGCAGAGAAGTTCATTTTTTTATTCAAATATTTTTAATAGTATACAAGGAAAGACAGTGTCTCCTTTAAACTTTATTTGTTCCCCTTGAAATATTTAGTTGAAATTCAAAGACTAGACACATCTTCTGATGGAAGAAGGCTCACATAAAGTATTTTT
Organism: Cariama cristata; assembly: GCF_000690535.1. Taxonomy (NCBI): domain Eukaryota; kingdom Metazoa; phylum Chordata; class Aves; order Cariamiformes; family Cariamidae; genus Cariama; species Cariama cristata. Next base: position 36,731 of record NW_009601944.1, on the reverse strand, counting down.
ATATTACATTTCATGGTTAATTTATCTTTAATGAATACAACTGAAGAAAAATTGAGGCCTTAGCTATTCTTAAAATATGCCACTGTAATACACTACCACTGAATATTGCCAAGTTTATGAGCTGCCAAGTGGTCTTTGTACTCATGGCTCCATGGAAAAAAATTGATTTCATGCCATATGATGACATATAAATAGGAAGGCCTGTTTCCTTGGAGGATATAATTTTCTTTTAACTTGAAAGAATATTTTATCATAACAATATCACAAATAACTCTAATTATTATCTCACACTTCAAGTCTGTTTCTTTATTTTTGTCTTCTGTCTTTTTTGATGAGTATGCTCTCCAGGGCTTATTGTGTTTATGCATCTCATTTATGCATGATAAAAATTGATGCTAGATTTAATTTTGATTATACAGGTCTTTTCAGCCTTTACTTCAGTTTCCTTTGGTTGATTCATTGCTTTTCTTTGTTTGGTGCCTTGCCGCAAGACAGGTACTTCTGTAACCCATATAAAAAAAAGTGCTGGTATATGATTAGGATGTGGTCTTGTTCCACCCTTTTGTATCATCACATAGTTTATAGACAGGTTAATTTAAATAAGGATTTCCAAGTGGGTATAACTGCATTCTTTTCTTACTATCCATTCCTTCCACACCTCAACAACTCCTACTTCACATATTCAGTAAAAGATATTGTCTGATGATTTATAAATTATTGCTTTTCAACTTCTAAGCATCTGGCCTTCTTAACCTACTTAGTACTCACTTCAGACAATTATTTTTTTCCAAATCCTTAATTTAATTAGAATTTGGATAGCAATGTAGATGAAAGAAAAATTGTGTCTTTAAATATTTAATATAATTTATATCCCCATATCTATTTTTCCTAAATATTACCACACGTGAAACAGCATTGCTGTTCTGAACCCCTGTATTTATCAACTTTAAAACCTAGGGATGATTTTCATCCCTTTTCCCAAAATGTGTTGACTTTTTGCTTTGGGGTTTTTGTTTTGGTTTGGTTTTTGGGAGAATATTCCCTCATGTTTGAACATATTAGTTTGAAAAATGTTTGGAGACTCAAAGATTCAACACTGATGGACTGTTGAAGTCAATTGATCTCTCAACTTTCATCTATATATATTTAAACAAAGCTAGGCAATTTAGTTATCTCTTTCAGAGAACCAGATACTGTTGTTTATTTCATCCTGTGATCATTTAAATGAATCATAATAGCACAAAGTAACATATCACTAATATTGTCAGTGAAACACGGTGTATATAGTTCCCAGAGCTTCATACGTAAATAATAGAAAAACCCATAGAAATAATATTTTTATTGACAACTGCCACTCCAGATTCAAACTGATATTTCTAAGGCATACTAATAATGTATAAGGTAAAAGTTATGGTTAAGATGTTTTGCTCCCAAGTTAAGTCATGTAAAGTTATGTATGTTTTCAAGCCAGAAAAATTGCTACTCCTGCTGTAAGAATGGCACAAGGAGGAAAGACAGTTGGTTGAGGATTTATCTGACCAAATATTGACATCCATAATACAGATACCATCATCAGAATTGGTCATCTGGGTTCATTTCTAGGCAGAAGAAAGAAACAGGCATTTCTGTGTCATGACTAATCTCATGCTAAAGTTGGTAAGATAAAACACACCCTTTCAGTGCTCTCCATTGTCCATGAAGGGACACAGAGGTAACTAGCTCAGGTATAGCCAAGCTGTTGTGTTAATGTCTACAGAGTTGGGAGAGATCACCACTCAGCTACCCATATGTACATTGTATAGTTGGAGCCAGATGTGAGTATATACTACTCTGTATAAATAATACAGGGTTCTATTTTGCTGCTAAGCATAAAATTTAATTATTTTTTTTTTAATATTTTATTACATTTTCTTGACCTGCCAGACTTCTTGTCCAATAAAAAAACCCAAGGGCAACTCTTCATGAACAACTTAGAATCCTTTCTTAGAAACTGAATTACAAGTACTATTATCGTATTCGCATTCTGTGTTCCTGCTAGACTATGAAGTTCAGGCTTGTTTTAACTTGCTAATCCAAACTTTGGAATTGTATAAAAAATTTTACATCAAAGCATCTAACAGCTTGGTGGAATATTGTTGCTCCAGAAATTTATGATCAGAGATGAAAAATAAGTAATGCAGGTAAAGCTGATTGTGATGAATGAAATTACGGTCAGGTTAGCAATTTTCCCTTTGAAAATTTGGACCGTCTTTGGTCTTCATTTATTTAAGATTTAGTAAATGACATATGTTTATTCTTAAGAAAGCTGAAGACCTTCAGCTTTGTAGCTTTGTGATGAAGTAAATTCCACTGGACAGAGGAGACCATATCTCTGATTCGTTTATAAGCAAACCTTGGAACAATTTGCTTAGAGGCGTTGAAAATAAGCACATAAGGGACACTGTGAACAAAAACAAGACCTCAGAGCTTCCCATGGGAAATGTCTTTCTTGTTAGGTCACACAATCAGACTGTCTCTTGTGCATTAAATATTTAAATCTTTTCAGCACAGAGACCCATTTACCACAGAGGTGAAGGAGACTAATTCCCTTGTAGCACACTCATAGCTTATCAGTTAGGAGGATATGTTATTTCCTGGAAAGTTGCTCTAATCAGAAGGTGATTGTACAAAGATAGGTAGTTCCTAACATTTGCAACTGTTCTTACTTTTCTTCAAGGCAAAACCCCTAATCTAGAAACCTGACTGCCTTTGTCTTCAGTATTGGGTTTGAACGATGTACGGTAACAGAGTAAAGCTCTGCATAAGGACTGTAAGGAGTAATAGTAATTTTTTGAGCAGCACTTATGTTCAGCAATAAGCGCACTGTATTAGATAGGAGTGCAATGAAAAGAAAGTTTCATGCAATCATATGCATAGTCCCCTTTTGCAACAGCATGGATTAGCCTAGACAACTTCAAATTAGCATTTGCATACTATGTTTCAATGGGTTTTTTCAACTTCTAAATTTTTAAATATATTTAAATAGTACATATACAAATGCACCGTGGAATGCTTGAAAAGTTTGCAGTTTTCCAGTCCTCCTGATCATTTTCTTTTATGGAGAGCAAATAAAAACCCCCACCAATACATCCATTTCAAATCTGGAAGTAGTCAGGTGGCACAACTGAACTGTGACCTCACAAATATGTGAAAATTCAGAGGCTTGCTCAATCATTGTGTCTATTCTTCCTTTTTAATTCTCCTTCTTGATAAGTATGTAAATAAATAACCTATCTTCCCTATCCAGACCTTCTACTGTCCTCCTTTCTTATACACATTGCAATCAGAGTAAAAGACATGAAAGGTAAGTTATCATTATCAAGTATTATTATCAAATTGTGCCCAGGGTTATCTAGGATTATCCTCTTCTGCAGAAAAAAAAAACCCTAATTGCTCTGTATGGGGTTTATTCCATAGTCTTTCAGAATGTTCAGGATAAATAGAAAGAAGAAGGTGTCCTTTCACTTCCTGAGAAGTCTGAAAACCTGGAGAGCCCATGTTTGGGTGTTTATGAGGGTAGCCAGTCCTACCTCTGGGCTACGTCAGCTCCTGCAGACAGGCTCCTCCTTCCATGCCTGAAGAAAATTATGTTAATTTCCTTAAAAAGAGGATCAGAGGAAAAGAAGGTCTTGTAGATCCTTTCATTAGGCAATGGGACAAGTTCTATCTTGGCAGTGGAGTTGGAATTAGTGTAATAATATGTAACACTTCCTCTGGTGATGTTCTTTGGGAGTCAAAATCCATGAATTTAATGAAACCCAGACTGCAATTTTACAATACGAATTTGAAGAATTATGAAAAATAAGAAGATAGTGACTTGATTTCAATTTCAAGGGTAAACACGAGTGAAAAATAAAAAAGCTTCTTTTAGGAGCAGTGCCAAAACACACTAGGTGGTGCTGTAATCCCAGCAGCAATTGCTGAATATGCTTTGCTTGTGCTTTCCTACTGTCAAGGTATAACTTGTTGAGGTTAGCTTTCTATAGATTTCCTAATACTTTTGAAATTGTAAACATTTCCTGTGTATTTGAAGATTCTGTCACTGATCTTTTATTTGGTAGGAACAGCACTGAATGCTTTTATTTTTCATGTTTTGATTTTTGGTCTAGTGAAATAAAGTCCAATAGCTTTTGATTCTCATTGTGCTTGGGACCCGGGTTTTGGACATGGGTTTTCCTTCTGTTGTGCATTTTTGGGAAAATTCTGGATGTCAAAAAAATTCTAACCACGAATGTTATACTCTGCGCCTGTGTCTGTACCACTACTTTACCAACATCAGTGACAGTGAATCACACTGCACGTAGTCTGGAATGGGCATATCAGAAGCGCAGGAGAACATACCAGATTTAGCTTCCCACTACCACCTACGTTACAGTCATGTAGCCTTGTAGCTCCATATATAAGGTGTTGCCATTGCTAGAAAAATGCCACAGGTCTTTGTGTTAAGCTAATAACACGAGCCTCAGGTTTATCACACTCTGGCTGGACGTTGCCTCAGTCTTCCTGGAAGTTTGTTTTAGCTTGTTTAGCTGTTACGGCAATTACCTAATAACAAGATGACCATGAATGATCTGTTCCATTTGTTTTAGCTTGTTTAGCTGTTACGGCAGTTACCTGATAACAAGATGACCATGAATGATCTGTTCTGTCTTTTGCTTAGCTTTGTACAATTTTGTGCTATGGTGCTTACTGTTATGTATATATTTTAATAATAGGTAATAATATCATAAAGCTCTTTAGTGTAGAAAGAACTATGTGTAACTAAAATAAAATATAGAGTAAAGTGAATAGGGGATGATAACAGAAGCCTTTTAAAGTTTAGTAGAGGCCCCGGTGCTACAAACCCCTCCATGTGGTTGGTCACTGATCACCACAGAAATGCAGCCTTCAGACCGGTCAAAATCAATTTTAGGGGTTGCAAAGAGAACAGAGGAGGGTATCAGATAACAAATTTGGTTGTAGTGTGGAATTGTAAATCAGTGATATGAGCAACGTGTACAGTATGTTAGAAAGCACATCAAAATAGCGTTAAGCAGACCTTAGAGGGGAGGAAGAAGACTTCAACATCACACTGCTCCGAGAGAAGAGAGGGAAGCTTCTTCATCAGCTTCCATTGTATGCCTTTGTCCTCTTTCAAAAGAAGGGTGGGATAACACCAAAAATAAAGTGTAGATACTAAGAAACATGTGGACTCAATTAGTGGACTCAATTAGTATTCTGGAAGCTTTTTCTATAATAATATTCTTTGATTTTCCCCTCTTTTTTTTCCCTGTAATAAACAGATCTGGGCTAATAATAGTTCCTTGATTAGACTGTTATGATTCAAGATTTACAGAAATGAGTGGTAATTTTTAACCTGTAAGGTGTTTCTTTAGCCCATGTAAACCGCACAAGTTGTAGCTCAACAAACTGATGGGCAGCTAAGATTACAATCTGGATGCAACACCTCCAGCGTTTTGGCAGCACTGTGTTTTACTTCCCCCTCTCATGGATCATTGCATGAGCAGGGGAAAGAAGATGAAGAAAATATTTGGAAATGGCAGGATGAGAGAATGAGTCTTCATACAAGCTATGTATGTTTTCAGATGATGTAATGTTTAATAACTCTTCCGTAGCACTTTCTCACTCTTCCGTAATCCAAGTGTGTGTATTTAAGCGAACATTAGTAAAGTACCATACCTAATGTAGCAACTTCTCTCTCTGTTGTTAGTAAGAAGAATGAAAACAGAGTACAAGTTTCAAAGAAAAAAAGTCATTGCAGGACTGAATGAAATGATCTTGGAAAAAAATATACCAGTACTCCTTTTTGTATGTATGGCTTAAAAAATAATATGCGTTCACAGTGGTCCTATTAACATATCAGTAACAGCTGGAAATACTCTACAATCATTATGTGAATTGGGAATGGTGTGGGGAGATGTTAGAACACTCCAGTTCAACATTTAGATTAACGTTTTTAACAGCTTGAGCCCATACCCTAGAAGCAAAACAAAAGAACTACGTACTTTTACTAGTTCTACACAAGTAATATGTTCCTTTACTATATCAGATTTTGTTTATGTTATTTAAATAGAGTGCTTCTCTTGTCAAGTGTCCTGTATTAAACTGTAGTTACATGTTGACATCCATTGAGAAGGAAAAGTTTTATCAGATGTTTACTATCATGTCAGGACTTTGCTTTGGGTAGGCAAATATTGTGGAAATTAGCTTAATTAAATCTAAAAAATATGGAAGAATTAATAGAATGTGTTTTGAATTCTCTAAGTTGATTTTAACACAAACACTGCCAACCTCTGTATCAGGAAAATTTTTGCTCTTACTTTTGCTTTTCAGTTCTCTATCTGAAAACTTGTTTTATCCAGTGTTTTATCTATTACCCTTATTTATTAGGATACATTTTGATTTACCTTTCTAATGGTACTTTCACATTACAATTTCTTTAATTTCTGAAAAATTTAACCTCTTTTAATGTGTTGAGTGCAAAACTATTCACAATTAACTCAAAATAGGTATCTGCACTCAAAATTGAACTAAAATGGAAACAAGAATTCCATTTTATTCAGTTTTTTTCCATTCTAATCAGAAAGTAATCATGCACCATCATATTTTCTGTTACTTCAAACTCCATATTAAAAACAAAAAAAAATCCAGTCACTCTCTCTCTCCTTTTCTGACAAATTTTGAATCAGTTGGCCTACTTCAACTGATCTTGAAAGAGTAATAGAAGTCTCAAGGGTACTAACTTCATACAGGTTCATGAAAAGTAATCTGAACTTCATGTATAGGTGATGCTTCCTGAGCAAAATGCTGTGGCATGAACTTAACCAGAGAAATTCTGTGGACTTTTGAGTTGATCCACCCATGGGAAAAGCCTCATCTCACCAGCATATAACCAGGAGACTCCTAACCATAAGAATCTACATGTCCAGAGTTCCACTATTTTTGTGAGAGTTCCAGCAATAAGTCAAGGCTTATTTTTTTTCCATTCCATAGAGTGGGGGAGTATAAATAAAATTCTGTATTAATAAATAAATAGAAAGCAAACATTTTTCCCAGAATGCTCTCTCCTACCTGCAAAGCCACTTCTGCTTGAAACTGTAAAATCTTTATATCAGCACCTCTGAAACAAAATGCTTTACTTTCAGTGTACCACAAAAACATAGTGTCTTTCTTTTGAATCAGTCTAAAATCTGCTTCCTTAAGCTATTGTGGTGCTTTATGAGAGTTGAGGTCACATATCTCACACTTTCATTATATTTGTTTAGCAGGCTCCATATCTAGACTATGTATTCTGTAGCTCATGAAGATCACGGTGAAGATGCTTCATTATAGTGACTCAGGTAAAGGAACAACCTGCAGTGGCACCAAGAGCTGTAGTCTGTTAGGTGAACTTCTTGAGCACTGTTAGTTATGAGACTGTATAAAATTCTTGTGCACTCTTTTTTTTTTTTCCCCCTCTTTTTGTAAAGTAGAATTTATATAAGATTTCAGATTAAAAACAAAGAAATATAATTTTCAAATTTCCTCTTATTTAGAAAGCAAGAACAGAGACCTCTTGTCTTCTCACTTGTGGCTTCTGACAATTCCTTTCCAGTTCTGAGTAGTATCCAGTAAATATAAAAGTTTCTTCTTTTTTTTTTTTTTTAATCGCATCTTCGGGTTAATTTCAGTAGATGAGGAAAATTAGATAACTTGTAATAATTTCAATGAGCTGGATTGTTACATCATGTAATATAGCATGCCAGGGTAAGGAAATGCCATTTCCCATAGGAAATTAAAACAATGAACACCTATTTTGAGACAAGAAAGATGCCATCAGTTTATGTAGACAAAAGGTCATCATAGCTCATAATTTTATGATTACACAATAAATATAATTAAAGATAAAAAAGGATCTTGTAGATAGTATGTTCTACTGGTACACTGCTAGCACCTTAATTGAAGCAATGTTAACAAAAAAAATCTCTGTAAACAATTTTGAAAAGTTCATATTGCATCCTTCCTTGTTCCATAACTGTTCTCTGAAAAATGTGATTTTTGCCAAAAGCTTTTTAGCTTTAGTTTCATATCTTCTATGTACTTTTCTCTCAACTGATTCAAGATGGAAGTTTTTTCTGTTTGCTTAAGAAGTAAAACACATCCATACTTATGTTCCTTTGGTATCCAAAGACAGGACAAGAGTTAGACCACTATAGGATTTTTCTCTTACATTTTTTTCTTCAAAACAAGGGCTGAATACAGATTGTCATAAACAGTTATCACTTCAGTTCAAAGGCTAAATCTGTAGGGTCCCTCAGACTTCAGCCCTTCCAGTGCATCTCCCTTTGATATCTCTCATGATAGTAATATTCTGCTGGAAAAAAAACCAACTGTTAGTACAGTGAGGTTTGGGAAGATCTAACTTTTATAGGAGTTTGACCAAAATGATGGAATTCTTCCTGCCAAAGATGATTACGTTCAGCAATTGCCAATCTTCAGTAAAAACTACCAAATATGCTTTTGATTAGTTCCTTGGCACACATGGTGAAAAACCTGCCAAGGGTGCAAGCATGCAAAACCAGAGAAACTAGGTGCAGCTTGTTTTCCACCTCTCCTGCCTGCCCCCTCCCCTTCCCCCAGGATTAATAAGATAAAAACAAAGATGGCTTTTGTGACTCTAAGATGCAAAATGTTTTGAAAATGCCCGGGTAAGTAGAAATTCATATTTATTATATTCTTCTAATGCTGGCTCTTACAACAAATAAAAAACTTAGGACCTTATTATTTATAACTCATAACTTAACAAATCAGTTGTTATCTTGGCTAGTAACAATCTAGATATGCAAACTATTATTTCCATCTAAGAATAATCTTTAATCATCTAATATGTTAGTTTTTGTCAAAGTGCCTAGTGACATTACATCTTTTGACTTTACAATTAATATAAGATAATGGTAAAATAAAAAAAATGAATTATAGGTTTAACTCTGAGAACAAATCTGCAGTTTTAAAGAAATCTGTTGAATTTAGATTTGGGAAACTGTGTTCAGAATCTATGCCATAACAAAATTCCTAACATTTTTTGCATGCTAATCACAGATATGAAGGTGACTTTGAATACACTAGCCAGCCTTATCCTCTAGCTTGCAGGTATTTGAAAGTTTTAGCTTCCTCCTTTTAGTCCATTTTTTGCTGAAGTTACTGAGAAACTTGCATTGATAATGCAGGATTGTGTTAAGTTTTAGCTTTTCTGTTTAAATCTCTTCAGTGCTCTTTAGCATTTCTCAGGTTTTAGAAAACTAGAATCACCTTGAATTCTTTACAGAAGAGGAAAATTTGGGTGACTATTTAAACTCGGCATTAGGCTAAGGTATGTACACTATCAAAAATAGTCATCATTACTGCAAAATGACTATGGATAGTCAGGCTATGTGATATTTATTGATCTTACAATCAATCTTGTAAAAACTAAAAATGAACATTCAGAAGCCCTTAGTGTAGAAGTCCTACAATGTCAGTTTTGGTTTGTATCAGTGAAAACGAGAGCAGGCTCTAAGGAATTTATTTCTACAGAAAGCATACGATGTACAGGAAAGATGCGAATGTACTCATTCTGTTAACAATTTTCATTTCTACATTGCCTTTCGACCTAAAAAAGCTTGGAAGTTTTAAACGTTTCACAGAGCCATTTGTAAGAGTAGCTTAGATCTGAATTATGGTCGATTTGTCAAATCTATTTTTGTGGCACTTTGAGTGTTTTACAGTAATTTAGTTTATTTTTAGGGTGCAATCAGAAAGACAGGATTAAAAGACTAAATTGTTAAACTGAATGATATTCCTGTGGGAGTGATGGTGATACATTCACTTTATAAAGAAAAATAAGAAGGCTCATCAAAAGTAAGGGGAGAATTTATTTGGATAAAACATGTAATATTACTTTGAGTAAATATAAGTCTTAAATCTTTCAAGCTCTGAAGGAAATCACTCACATGATCAGTTTAATTCCTTCTGAAAGTATGTTAATGGGGGTAAGCATCTAATTTATTCTGTTCTGTCAAGTTCTCGAATGGTGTCACCAAATCAGAAGAGAATGTGGTTCGTTTTTTGAACAGTTTTCTGGTTTGTGTAATCAAACTGCAATGATAATAGCTCTGACTGTCTGCTGATTTAAAATATAACCCTGTTAAATGTTAACCAGAGGCTTCTGCAGAAGGCTGCCATCTTCAGCTGGTGTGTGACTTAGTTGTTTACAGAAAGCTGACTGAATACTTCTGGCTGTTTACAAAGTGGTTCCAAAGATTTACTTTGCAGTGGTCTGTTTTCAACACAATTGTGCGCGCTATTTCTGATTGATTTTATTATTTATTTTTTTTTTAGACTTCCATGAAAAGGGGAACGGTTTGAGTTTATTTAGGTCTACATTTCACTTGTGAGCTGGCTTTAGAACTTAGTTCAGAAGAAAGAATGTGCCCTTCAGTGGGAACTGTTTCTAGAGGAATTCTCTTCTGGGCAATTATGAGGGTTTTAGATTTGTTGGTACCTACATCAATTTTGGATCCCAAAGAAGACATGAATGGGAGTAGTTTAGATTTACTTTTTGTATTTTCTTTCTTGCTTTTAGTGGGATTCAGTATTGTTAGAAGGTCCTCAGTGAATAAAATGACAGCAACACACATTTCTTGACCTCTTTCACCCCATCATCCACAAGAATCAGAGTAGTTTATGTCTTTGTCTTAAATTGTTCTGAAATATAATCATACATGTCTAATGATGCATTTTGTTTCTTAAAAACAAGTCACTTGACTGTACTTTTTTTTTTTCTTCTTGAGTTTGTTTATCAGTTCACAACTCTGTTGCTTGATACAAAATCTAATTTCTCCTGATACGTTGTCTTGTACATTTCTGCACTTAATTGTCACACCTAATGATAAATTTATGATGGTGCAGTCCTCTCAACTCACAGATTTGATCATAAACAAAAGTTCTGTGCCTTCTCCTGAAGGCTCACATAGAAGAAACCTGGATTGTGAGGAAAAGAACTTTTCCCAAACAAATATTTCGAATGACTGCATTGCACTGTAGGAAATGCATAACTTTTATGTACTACATACTATGAATTTTATTCCTTGTTTTCACTGAACTGGAAGTTAGTCTTTATATGGATTAAGTTTTCCATAGTTGTGAGTGGAGTTTTTTTAGGTTATTCTGGTCCTTTTATGTTCTGTTTTAAAATTTTAAAATTACTTCTGTATGTGTGAAGAGATTTTTGGAACATCTCTGTTCTTGGATAGCTTTAAATGTGTGACAAAATGTGACATAACCATAATCTCATTTAAAAATCTTGGTCTTTATTATCCTTAGACCATGGATCTGAGAAATAAAAGCAAATTCTTTTTACAAGACACAAATGATTATCATAAAATATCTTGAGTTGGAAGGGATCCATAAGAATCATACTCATTCTTTCCGTGTGTTTGTGTTTCTGTGATGATTCTTCAAATTTCCATACCCTCTTCTTCTTACAGAGTACACAACAGAAATTAAATCTTAAAATACAAAGAAGGAATAAATTAATGATTAATGGCAGACATATGCAATTTTAGTATTTGTTTTCAGATTCAGAGTAGGCTGTCTTAGATTTACCACTTGTAATTACTTAATCATGAGTATTATTTCATCAAAAATACACAGTGAGGAGTGAATAATAATAGAAAAATAGAAATAATAATAGAAAAATCAGCACCTGGATTTCCTAGTGTTATGAGATGAAATAGTTCACTGCTGCAATGGGGATGTATTGAATGGTATTCTTCAATCATCTATTTCAAATCTGGTACTACCTGATGTCAATTAATGGCTTTAATAACGGAATAAAAAGAATATATAGCATATTTGCAGATAAAAATGACCTAGAAGGAAGTCATAAAGCATACAGGTTGAGAGATCAGAATGATTTTTAAAAATGAAAGAAAATATTTTAGAAAGACATGATAGAAGGAGAAGTTGTACATTTAAAGGAGAAAAATCACAAGGTTGGTGGAATAAAGTAGGTGGAATGAAAAACTTCATACTGACCTAGTGGGAAATATGAAGAGAAAGGTTACTTACAAAATATGTCAGATAGTCTTTTTGTTTTAAACTAAGTTAGAAAGATGTAAACATATTTTTAGAAGACACGATTCTATGAAGAAAAATGGAAGGACTTCAGGTTGTTTAGAATAAAAAGAGAAGACTAGGTTGAATGGTGTTCCAGTAAATATGGGGAAAAACTGCTTAGAAAGAATATTTTTTTTTCTTATATTCAGAGTTGATAACATAGAAATCAGTTGGCTTCAAATTGCAATAAGGAAAAAGACAGAAAATTATCAATGGTAAGCGCAGATGAATAGATTGCTTAGAGAGTTATGGAATCTCTGTTGTTGTTTATTTAAACATTTCTTTATATTTTTAAACTTTTCTTTTTGAGAATTATGTGAGTGTGCGTGGTCCACACCTTAACATATGGGAATGTACTAGAAACTGTCTTGAGGGCACTTACAGAATCTTTCTGCTACTCTTCTTTTTCCTTTTTCCTGCTTGTGTTTTCAGTCTACATAATATGTATAGTCTATCATCTTACATACGATGTTTTGTAAGTGCAGATTGCCAGTTTAAATAGAGTGGGATGGAACTGGAGGTATTTTGCTCCTGTATGTAGAAAAAAGCCTCAAGATATTTAAAAAAGGAACAAGATAATTTGTCACATGGAAATGAAGAAGAATATTGCTAGATATTCTTGAACGCTCTGATTATTATGTTGTCAACAGTTCATGGAGTCTTTTACGAACACTGGATTGTAAAAATAAAATAAGAAGCTAAAAAATTGTATTGAAGTGCAAAGTTATGTCAGGGAGAATGACAGACTTCAAGCTAACCATAAAATCAGTGCCTGGCAGTAGCAACAAAACTTAATTTAAAGACATTTATAGATTCTTTGAAAGGGATCCTTGGCAAGATTATATTACAGGTAATAAAATATGGCAAATTCTAAGCATTTGAGGTTGATATTAGTTAGCATGCAAATAAGAGTGAGAAATCAAACACTTCTGTCTCTGTGTGTTTGGATTTTTCTTTAAAAAATCCCTTAGATGGCCATGGCACTGTATGTGAGGAAATATATAGTATGTTTAAAAAAGAATAAGGCAAATTGTGACAAAACAAAAAGAGGTATCCTTATGTTGTGGATGAACCTCCGTGTCTAGAATATGATGATATACACCACTTCAGATGTACAAGCAGTTCCATGCAGAATAGCATTGTGGGTGATGTATGCAGAGTAATTCTATAATCAGATATTAAACTAGTATTTTCTAGGAGTAAACAGTAGAAGAACCGGTTATTTAAAGAAAAAACATGCATCTACTCTTCTGTTCCCAGCTGAAAATAGCTAAATTTGAGTTCATTCCCAGTGATCTAAATCAGTCATTATAAACTAGCAGGTACATGTTCCTCTGAGCAGAAAGAGGAGGGGACAGGCAAAGAGGAGAAAAACTCCATAAGATCTGAAAAATCAAATAATACAGGAGCTTCAGTTGACTTAAAATTCTCCTGATTGGTGTGCATTGTGTGTGTTTCATGCATTTCTTTGGTTCATAATAATTAAGGTAGTTTCAGTCCAAGTCACAGAAAAATGTGGACATGTTGCTTGACAGATTTTGATTGTATGAACATTTGGTAGTGTATTTAACTCCTCACTAAATCTCACTTCCTGATTAAAAAGGAAGTATCCTTGATTGATTAAAACCAAGCTTGCAATCCTCAGGGGTTCAAACAACCTATATACAGTTAGTGATTTGTTTAAGTGACTCTTCGATTCTTTTGAAAAACTCGATGCCCTTTATAAAATTTGTAATGCAAACATGATCCTCCAGTACATGCATTGGAGCTGAAATATATTTTCTCGATTAGAAAGCATGTGAAAATAACCCAAATTTACAAAGAAGCTAGTCTAGTTCAATATAAATACTGAAGGAAGTGATGAAGTATTAGTTGTGAAAAAAACATGATCATGAAGCTGTACTATGGGGCTGGGAAAAATGACCTGAACCTAACTAAAATGCTGCACTAGGTTGCTGACCTGCTGAAAACAGGTAATTTGTTCTTCAGCACTGGTTTATGCTTCATAGCTGTGTAATATTCCATTAAAACAGTTTCAAAGTCATACGAGAGCTGAAATCCCAGTTCTGAAAGTCATGTATCTGAACACTTTGGAACCTAAATGTCGTTGAAAATGGAAAGTAACACTCAACTTTGGGCGCATTTAGAAATTATGCTGTCATCCCAGTCCCTGAAGAACAAGGGATGGTTGACAGACCTTTCAAAAGACAATAGAAGGAAATGCCTTGAAGGGAGTTGTTAAAGTCTTTTAAAATAGCCACTAAGTCTTTTTTTGACTCTACCTTCAGTTCTGCCACAAGATGACGGTATCTCAGGATGTGAATGTTACGGTGGTGTTGGGGGGTTTTGTACGTGAATGTTCAGTAAGGCGATGGTGTAACATTAGATAAAGGCGTGAACCAAGAATAACAGTATTTTGCAAGGGAGCATGTAGAATTACTTCTTCATGAATTCATAGAGGTGAAGAATGCAGTTGTAGCCCATTTTCCTATGAGTTCCATTAAGAGTGAAATAAAATCAAATATTTGCCTTGAGACTTTGTTTCAGTGGAAGTCAGCTATGAGGTGAGAAATACGCCTAGACATAGCAGCAGATGTAGTAGGTATCTGCTTCTGCTAACCCCATTATGTTGTTGGCATGAGGCTGTGTCATTTGCACGTAACTTCACACTGCTGTTTAGTGGCACTATCTTGATGCCATCACAGTGGTTCAGTATGTAACTGAAAACATAATTAATTGGTAAGTGAAATGATAATTTAAACCATTTTTGAAAAGTAGCTTTGATTTAAATAAAATTACGAAATGAATCAGTTTTTATCAGAATTGAACAGCACTTCTCATCAGTCTGCATGTAATCAGTATTGCCACATATAACCTCTTGATCATATTTTTTTGTAACTCCTTCCCTCCTCCCATCTACTGGGAAATAAAGAATCCCACAAAGAAAACACTGCAAAAAAACCCTCTCCCCAACAAAAAACTTTCTACAGTACATGAGAAAATGCTCCACTGTTCACCAGGAAGAACTTTTTACCCTTAAACTCCACATGCACATACATGATTTTTCCCTTTCTGATGTAGACTGAAATATATGGAAGTCTTTTTTGATATGACCCAAGAAAAGCAGGAGGGAGGGAGGGAAGTTCTAAATAGTAATTTCACTTACTGTTTTTAACAAACGAGGCTGATGAAGGTCTTGATGTTTTTACTCAGTAGAATACATATAAGCAGAAGATTTGGGAGATTTTTCCTGTTTCATTTCTCCCCTCTGACTACCTTTTTGAGATTCTTTCTTTGCTCCTCAAAGAACAGATTGCTGCAAAACGAGGAAGGCAACTTGATGTATTTGTTACAGTTTAGGAAACACATGAAGTTTCAGTTACTGTAAATAAATATGTGTGGTGGGTTAACCCTGGCTGGATGCCAAGATCCCACCAAAGCTGCTCTATCACTCCTCAGCTGGACAGTGGAGAGAAAAATATAACAAAAATCTTGTGAGTTGAGATAAGGGCAGGGACAGATCATTCACCAATCACCATTGCAAGCAAAACAGACTGAACTTGGGGAAAAAATTAATTTATTACTAATCAAATCAGAGTAGGATAATGAGAAATAAAACCAAATCTTAAAACAACTTCCTCCCACCCCTCCCTTCATTCCAGGCACAACTTTACACCTGAATTCTCTACCTCCATCCTGCCAGTGGTGCAGGGGGATGGGGAATGGGGTTTGGGATCAGTTTATCATCCATTGTTTCTGCTGCTCCTTCCTCCTCAGAGGGAGAACTCCTCACCCTCTGCCCCTGCTCCAGCCTGGGGTCCCTCCCACAGCAGACAGCCCTCCATGGACTTCTCCAACGTGGGTCCTTCCCACAGGCTGCAGTTCTTCACGCACAGCTCCAGCGTGGGTCCCTTCCCCGGGGTGCAGCCCTTCAGGCACAGACGGCTCCAGCCTGGGTCCCCCGCGGGGTCACAAGCCCAGTCAGCAAATCTGCTCCAGCCTGGGCTCCTCTCCCCACAGGTCCACGGGTTCACAGGTCCAGACATCCTAGCAGGAGCCTGCTTCAGCATGGGCTCTCCATGGGGTCACAGCCTCCTTCAGGTGCATCCACGTGCTCTGACATGGGGTCCTCCCTGGGCTGCAGGTGGGGACCTGCTCTATCATTAACTTCCATGGGCTGCCAGGGGGCAGCTGGCCTCACCATGGTGTTCAACATGGGCTTCAGGGGAATCTCTGCTTGGTCACCTGGAGCACCTCCTCCTCCTCCTTCACTGACCTGGGTGTCTGCAGAGTTGTTTCTCTCATGTATTCTCACTCCTGTCTCTAGCTGGAGTTGCCCCTTCACCCTTACCCTTTTTCTTAGATATGTTATTACAGAGGCACTACCAACGTTGCTGATGGGCTGGGCCTTGGCCAGCAGTGGGTCCGTGTTAGAGCCGACTGTCATTGGCTCTATCAGACACAGGGGAAGCTTCTGGCAGCTTCTCACAGAAGCCATCCCTGTAGCCTCCCGCTACTAAAACCTTGCCACACAAACCCAATACAATATTGTACATGGAATTGTGTCCTTTTTGGCCAATCCTAAAAGGATAATAATTGCATTCCTGGATATTAAGAAGCCAGAAGGAAGATACTCTGTAGTGGAAACTGTTTTCAGAATATCTGCAAGCTTTATAATGTGCATTTCGTGTAGAGATTGATCGTAAGTAGGATGGTAATTTCTGTGAAATCAATCTGTTGGATGAATTCACATGTGAATATTGGTATTTAGAATGGCTCCATGGGATGAAAATGGGAGGGGAAGTAAGATCTCTGACAGCATATGCAACATTTTTAGATTTTGGCCTGTGAAACTCACTTCTAGACTTGCTTCCAGATAATAATTCAGAAGAATCCTTTACCTGAAAGAAATGAATATCAAAAGGCATATACATTTGCTTATGATAGTAGTTTGGATGCTTAGTTTCATTAACCACATTTGAGACCACATTCCTTACTTGCAGCTTTATCTGAAAGGATGGTAGTTCCTCTGAAGCATGAATGTCTTCTCAGTTCCTCCTTTAAAATGCATATCGCAAGTCTTCTTGCCTAAATGTACTGCTCCTTTTCTTTCAAAGATAGCATCCTTTGAGATATTTCTTCCTCCCTGTTATTCTCATTTTATTCAATTTCCAAAAAAAGGTCAATTTCTGGGAGTTTTATATTCTTCTTGGGGCTTTTCCAACATCTATGACATACTATATACAAGGTAAATGGAAAAGCCAAGACAACGTACATTTTGGAGAAGCAGCATAAAACATAGCTCCTATTTCCCTTTAAACATGTATTTATATTAAGTTTAAATACAAATTAAATTTTAAGGGTAAGAGATTGCCTCAGAAGAGGTTTGTTTAAATACTTATATTAGCAATTTGATTCTGTGGTTGTCTTCAGAAGATGTTTAACTAAACAAATGCTTATTAGCTTATACTTCAGCAGCTGTCAGAATATGTAATTTTAAAGGTCAGCACTGAGGTAGTTATCTTCTAAAAGTTGAGAAGGGGGAAAAAGAGGGATAAAGATCACTGCTCGGGTACTTTGCCTTGCTTTAAATGGAAACTAAAACCCAAACAAACCATGAAGTCTTAACAATCACTTTGCTTTCATCATGTTTTGAAAGGCTTGGGCAAAGCCTTTCTCCCTTATGAAGCCAAGCAGGATTTGTCCCTTTATGATGATTGTCTTAGAGCAGTTAAAATGCTGGAAAATGAGTTTAGCAGCTGTCAAAATTAGTGCAACTCCAGGGACTAATAAAAAGAAAAACTGTAATGTTGACACATGAGATAACATCCTTGTGATGTCGAACAACACCTAATGTGCGTTTTTGTCTGACCTAGTATATGCCTGTGTGGCAGCCCTTGAGTATATTCATTAACTTGAAGAGGGACATTATGCTTATGTTTCAAACTGTATATACTTCTTAAAGGAGAATAAACATTTTACTGTAAGTCTGGGGGTTCAAAACATAATCTGAATTTGTGGAGAGCTCCATTGCAGTACTGATGAATTCTTAAATGCCCCTTACAAAATGTGTGTGTGTGTTTGTTATTTCTTCAGTGTGTGAATGTATATATGTCTAATAATGATCATGTTTATAAAATATTTATTGGGTCTATGAGTGACAAAAGCTCATACATATATACATATAAATTTAATGTAGAGCAAGAAATTATAAGAATTACTAAGTACGTGTTCTTTGAAAATATTTCCAAATGCTAAAACAAATAATAAAAATATTGGTAGAAAATACAACTATGAAGAAAGCAAAATGGTGTTTTTAGAGAATTTTGTTTCCAAAGTACTGGTTTAATAACCTTGAACTAAATAGGTCAAGGACTTGAATGCACAAAATGATTGCAAGTCAAAATGACAAAAACAATAAAATCCATTACCCTTGTAGGGAAGGGTTTCAGGCTTATCTGGATGAATAGTGACCTGAGAAAGAACTTCTTCCCTCCCACACTAAAGACAGCAAGAAAGAGAGCCATATCTTGTAGGTCAGAGGAAGTAAGAAGAGGTTAGAATTGTCAAAAGTCAAGCTGAAGCGACCTTTGCAAGGGAATTAAAACGAACAAAAAGATTCCTCAGATATGTAAATAAGAAGAGAACAAGATCTGTTTGCATGAGGTAACCTGTATTGGCCCCAAATAAGAGTAGTATTTTGATTCACTTTTAAATAGTGATACAAAAATTCTGCAAAAGCCAGATGGTTAAGGGTTATGAACATGTGGCAAAGGAAATCACATCCTTAATGATGGTAAAAAAGCTCAGAATGTAACATTCTCCGAACGGATTATGGGTAGGAATTGGATAGATGCTTTCAAGAGTTTTGATATTTCAGATCTGGTAGCAGGTATTCAGAAAATAGGATAAGGAGTAAAGGAAAAGAAAAAAAAAACCCAAACAACAGAATAAGATACAATTTAAGTTCATCAAAGATATATCTTCCTAAACTGGTGTAACTTTTGAGAAGATAACTTCTAATTCTCGTAATGTGATTAGGTATTTTCTAATCTCCCTAACTGACACTGTTCGAGTATAAGGCGTATGCCACCTGTGTCAGCTGCAGTCATTGTGGTTTGTGTTTTGTATTAAACACTCTAAACTTGCCATGGAGTAGTGGAGTGTTTTATGGCTTGTTTTGTGCTGAGGGAGCAAGAATTGTTGTTCTGTGGACACCCAAACTTCTTTTTGCTGGGTCATTTTTGACTCTGGGGATGAAACCTGAGGCCAGGTTTCCCTTGTATAGGGTGCTACATCAACTCCTTTGCTTGTCTCTCATCAAAAGACATGTTCTATGTGAAGATATATACACAGCTAGCCCTGCCTTTGCTACAGTAACCTAATGTCTCCTGAATGTGATTCTTGGAC
The DNA here is from genome assembly GCF_000690535.1 of Cariama cristata. Classification (NCBI taxonomy): domain Eukaryota; kingdom Metazoa; phylum Chordata; class Aves; order Cariamiformes; family Cariamidae; genus Cariama; species Cariama cristata. Next base: position 17,147 of record NW_009601944.1, on the reverse strand, counting down.
TACTAATGGGATGCGAAATAGTAGTAAATGGCTTCTTGCTTGCCTCCTCAACCAACCTGCCTTCACAGTATTCTCATTTGTGAGGTTGAAAGCAGATCTCTGGCCCTTAAAATAGAGCCTGCACCACTACTGCTTTTAAAGCAAGAACTAAGCAATGGGGCCTGGAGAGAGATTAAAGGCCGTGTTACGAATGCATTATAAACACTGGTTATTAATGGAAGTTACTGCACTGACTACAGTGAGAAACTTGTTCTCCAGGGAGCTTGGAGAAAATCTGCTTTCCAAAGGCAGAATTTACCTCCTGTTTCAAGTGGCACTGTGGAAAAAAGCCAACAGCTCTGAAGTATTATTTCTTTTTTACAGGCAACTGGAGACAAATTTTATTAGAATTTTTTTTCCCAAGAGATATTAGCTACTGTTGAGCTACTGTATTCAGAGAAAGGAAAGGATAGAGGACTGGCCAACAAAAGCTTTCATAACTTTTTAACTAAGAGCTGGGATGCCTCCTACCTTTTTTTTTTTTTTTTTTTTTTTCCCCCCTCTTTTCCTTGCTCAGGATGGTTCATATTGTAAGTTCATATTGTAAAAGGCATACCGCCTTCTCTGAAAGTACCTTTTTGCCATTCTCAGGTAGACTGAAGCAGGCCACTCAGTAACAAAACAATCCCTTGGTTGGTCTATTTACCTTGATGTTTCCACTAGAAAATCTGTTGGCTACGCTACCAGATAGTTATAAAATTACTTGCCCTGCAATATTAAATAGAAAATAGACGGATTTTGAAATGACCAGAGCGTGTAACTCTGTAAACTCAGATGCTCTCTTAACTCATACATCTTTAAAGTGTATTTGGCACTGACGAAAGGCTTGTAAGCTTTATGGATATAACATTGTTACTGTAAACATCTTGCATGATCGTGATAAGTAAAAGCAACTTCTGGGTGATAATTTAGCCTATTTCCATTTTTAAAAGGGATCTGTATTGACACCATAATCACGCAAAATGTGCGGGTAGACTTCGTGAGATTCTTCTTTGCAGATGTTGTGTGAATCATTGTTTTCACTGCCACACAGGTTATACCATAATCTGCTCTCTGAAAGATAGTATCTTAGAACTGTTGTAAATCTAATCACTTTTTTGGAATTTGGACCTCCATAATGTGGTTTTTTTACACATAATGAATAAAATATAAAGCCAGTGTCAACAGACTGTGGTAATTTTTTCCCTTCTTAACACAGATGTGGTGGCAGGGCATGAAACCAGGAAGAGATGAAAGAAAATGGGGGATAAGTACAAACCCAGCAATTAGGTGAGAGGAGAGAACTTGTATCTCCGCTGGTGCTGTGCTTAGGTAGAGAGAGATTTGTGTTAAACACCTAATTGCTGTCAAGTTTTGAGTAGAGGAATCTGGTTTGGCATTCAAACAAAAATTTGCACTGACTCCAGTGATTTCATACAGGGAAAGTCCTGGAGTTGCGGGAGTTACTGTTCAGTCTTTCCTGAAATTATGGCAATCCAAATATTATCTGCTTGCCGATATGGAAGTACCATAAAAGGGAGAGAAAGAGATCACCTCCTGTATGTGATCAGCACTCAACTTGTTTCTTAACATCACCCAAAATTATATATCTTGCCACGGTAGAGAAATGTACTTTTGTCCCGCTCAAGGAACTCGGACAGTAAACAGATTTTTGGGGAGGGATTGCTGATGATTCATTCACCATTGCTGATGATTCATGTAAGTCCTAACCGTAAGAACTCCTATGTATCTTACTACACTCCCCGCCACAGCATTTCAGTACTGGGAAAAGATCTTATACCTCCTCTAAACCTGTCTGTGCTCTGATGCTTAAGCCAACTTTTTTCCAAATTCTGCAAGAGTCACTTCAGGAGGCTGCTTAGCGGATGCAGGAGGAGTACATCTGGTATGCCATTTCAGGTGTGACTCTCCAAAGCTCTTCACCTGCAGTGCCTACACCAATAAAAACTGACTCTTAGACTTGTTTAGTGGCTTCTTGTGGTGCGTCCTTCCTAGTCCCTTTTATAGAGGAAGCTGAGCTTAGATTAGAAGTTGTTCAGCACAGCTCTGGCTAGACAAACAAGTAACACTGATGCATGGAGCAGATGAAGCAGTGGAAGACCTGGTGGGACTGCAAAGATTTGAAAATCTGTGAAGCAGGTTTACAATGTCCTGAATTCTAGTCTGTGTCTATACATACATGGTAGTAGTGTATTGGGTGAAAAGAGTATTTCTCTTTGAAGGGAAACACTCCAAAATTATCCCTGATTTTATTAAACACAGTTACAACATATACTGCGTAACCTAAAGCTTGGCACACTCAAAAGTCAATGCTAGTAGAGAGTGCTGCAGTTTGTCCATTCAGCCATGCATGCTGTAAGCATGATGGATCTTTACCTTTGAGGATATTTTACTATATTGTTTCTTTGTCACGTTTACTCTTCTACTGATTTATCTGAAGACCACAATTTGCAGATTTTTAACAGTGGTGTTTAGCTGCTAGGATATCTTTATCTACATATTTTTCAACATCTGAGGATTTACATTCAAGATTGTCTTCTATTTAGCAGAAGTTATGGCTGAAATGGAAGTTTTGACTTGGAGGTGAAGCCTGTTGGTTGGGTGGTTTTGGTCTCTGTTGTGCTCACACTTGGATTGGATTATTTTCATAGTCTTCTTGTAAAAATTAATTATCTTTTTTTGTGAATACCTACTTGCTATTGACAGATTCTTGAAAGGTGCTTATAGGTTATTTTTGCTTTAAGAATGTTTTAGTTTGTATGAAATCTTCAGAAACAAAAAAAAGACCAAATTGCATTCTATTAGGTATTTTCATTCCAAATGTAATTTTCATTTCAGAAGAGAAAACAGTCTGGAACTTCTGCAAAAGAAAATAATTACTGCTATATGGAACATTTTCTGTGTTTGTACACTTCTTACAGGTTTAAGGAAATTACATTTAATTCATGTTTGGCATATTATATGCATAATCTCATAGAGTTCAAAGTCTTGTTTTACACTTCAGCACTGGGAATCAGGATTTCCCAACACAATGCGGTCACAAAAAATTAATTAGTACTGACGCAGAGCTCATGACCTCCTTGGCGCCAAGGGGCTACATTTAACCAGTTTCCTGCAGGGATATAGTTCAAGGAAAGTTTCTTACTGAAGCCTAATGTAATTTATAAGATCACATTTACTTTTTCTTTTAACTTTTATAGGAGTGACTTTAAAAAAATATATCAATTTGTAATAGTTAACTTGAATACCGTTCCCTCGTTGAAAATAAGATACAATTCCATTGCCTCTGTATATGCCCTGTTTGATTGTTAAGTCCAGCATTTTGTTATTTCAGCAGACTTCAAACGTGTAATAAATAAATTTCCACTGGGTTGGCACTTCCTTTTTGCTTCCTGATGTAGGGATTGATTGTTCTTTGCAAGTCTCTTAGGATTTTATGAGCTTTCTCAGAATGACTGACTTGACCACAAATTCAACCATCATGATTTTCAGAAACCGTTCACACAGAAAAGCTAATAGAGGCAATTTTTAGAACAATAGAAATTGCTGTATATTGTATGAGATCAAATGCCTTCTCAGGTGTAACAGGAGATACAAACAATGATGGAATTGACTCAAAATATGTTAGTCATGGGGTTAGAGTCCATTGCAGGGAAAGTTGTTAATATGTAAAGTTGTATAAGAGAATATTCTTAGAATAAGGATTTCTCACAAGGGGTGTCTTTATGTGTGCATAAAAATACTAATGAGGTCACTTAGATTACTCAGCAATATGGAAGCTTAACAGGTACTATGGAGACGAAACAATATTAAAACTACTTACTGAATGCAGGTTAGGATAAGAAAATTTTAGTAAAATCTAAATTAGCTATGTAATGTAATTGAATAATTAAATATCTCAGAAAAAAAAAGAAAAGAAATTTAAGTAATAAAAATGATTGATTGAGAAAGTAAAAGTTCAGGGTTCAGTCCAGGTGATTAGAGAGAGAGGGAGAGGGAGAAATGTTCAGTGCCATTTTAGATGTCCAAATGAATCCTGGCCTCCTGTAGGTCTTGCATTTGTACCTGACAGCCCTGAACTGAAGTGTCCAATATGCTTGGTGTCTGACAAGGCAAGAAATAGCTATGTTTAGTCTCAGAAATCACCTCACAGAATCACACAGAATTACAGAATCTTCAGGACTGGAAGCAACATCTGGAGATCATCTAGCCCAACAGCCCCTGCCAAAGCAGGGTCACCTACAGCAAGTTGCACAGGATCACGTCCAGGCAGGTTTTGAATTTCTCCACAGGAGACTCCACAACCTCTCTGGGCAGCCTGTGCCAGGGCTCTGCCACCCTCAAAGTACAGAAGTTATTCCTCATATTCAGACGGAACTTCCCGAGTTTCAGTTTGTGACCATTGCCCCTTAACCTGTTGCTGGGCACCACTGAAAAGAGTCTGGCCCCGTCCTCTTGACACCCACCCTTAAGGTATTTATAAGCATTGATGAGATCTCCTCTGTCTTCTCTTCTCCAGGCTGAACAGACCCAGCTCTCTCAGCCTTTCCTCATAAGAGAGATGCTCCAGTCCCGTAATAATCTTTGTTGCCCTCCGCTGGACTCTCTCCAGTCTTCTGTGCTATACTGTGTGAAATATTTGGGAAGGTGTCTGTGTCTAATACGTCATAGAATCATTGAGGTTGGAAAAAAAAGCCTTTAAGATCATCAAGTCCAACCATTAACCTAACACTACCAAGTCCACCACTAAACCATGTCCCTAAGCACCACATCTACACATCTTTTAAACTCCAGGGATGGTGACATTACCACTTCCCTGGGCAGCCTGACCCAATGCTTGACAAACCTTTCAGTGAAGAAATTTTTCCCAATATCTAATCTAAACCTTCCCTGGCACAACTTGAGACAGTTTCCTCTCATCCTGTGGCTTGTAACTTGGGAAAAGAGGCTGATACAACCCACCCCCCCACTACAACGTCCTTTTGGATAGCTGTAGAGAGTGATAAGGTCTCCTCTAAGCCTCCTTTTCTCCAGACTAAACAAGCTGAGTTCCTTCAGCTGCTCCTCGTAAGACGTGCTCTAGACCCTTCACCAACTTCATTGCTCTTCTTTGGATGTGCTCCAGCACCTCAATGTCTTTCTTGTAGGGAGGGCCTGAAAACTGTTTCCGTGATTGCAACTATATCATAGTTTTCCTGCTGCACAATGGCTTCCAATGCCTCCTGTTTGTTGCCCATGCTACACGCATTGGTGTAGGTGCACTTCATTTGGGCTACTGATCCTGCCACCTTTTTTGGGTGAGAAGCCTTATTCCTAATTCACAGGTGCTTCTGTGGTTTCTAACACATCAATAACCCTTGCGTTTCTGCTGCCATGTGGATCTCCACCCCCTACCTCTACTGAGATGGCAGACTGAAGGACCTCACTAGCACACCCTCCCTCAAACACTGGCATGCCACTCCCACACTTATCTCTAGCGAGCCTGGTTTTTATTCCTTTCCCCTGCAGTCATTTTTCATAGAATCATAGAAAAAATTAGTCTGGGGCCCCTGGATCTCATCTATTCTAATCCAGCCTGCTCAAAGCAGGGGCAGCTTTGGGTCCTTGTCCAGCTGAGTTTGAAAACCTCTAGGAACAGAGACACCAAAGCCTCCCTGGACAGCCTGTTCCAGTACCGAAATGAACCTCATTGTGAAATACTTTTTTCCTTTTACCTAGTCAGAATTCCCCTTGCTGCAACTGGTAATGGCTGTGTTTTGTTCTCTCCGTGGACCTGCAAGAAGAGTCTGATTCTGAAGCTCTCTTCTCTACAATCATCCACTAGGTAGTGAAAGAGCGTGATCAGAACACCCTCCTTCCCCCTTAGCCTTCTTTGGGCAGAACAAGCCCAGCTCCCTCAGCCTCTCCTTCACGCCTTGTGCACCATCACCATCTTGGTGGCCTATTACTTGATTGCCTCCAGTTTGCCCAGGTTGTTGCTGAACTGGGAAGCCCAAAACTGCGCACAATATGTCAAATACCCTCCTGCAGGTGCCAACCAGAGAGAAACAAGCTCTTCCATATTCCTTCTGGCTATCTCTCTTCACACACCCCTGCTGCAAGAGCAGTTTCTGGATCATGTCCAACTTGTTGCCCATAAGATCCTTTTGTACAAAGCTGCTTTTTCAGACTGTCTGTAGTGTTGCAAGGGCTTACCCTGTCTGAGGTGTGGGGTTTTGTATTTGTACTTTATGAGGCTTCAGTCAAACCTTGTCCTTCAGCTTATCAAGATCCCTCTGAATGACAGCTGCACCCTACATGACATTGCTGCTGCCAGTTTGGTGCCATTCCTGAACAGTAATGTTCTGTTCCATCATTCAAGCTACTGGTGAAAGTGGTCAATGACATTTGCCTAAGAACTGTTGACAACTGAGGGATGCCACTGGTAATCATTGTCCACCCAGACTTCAAACTATTAACAATTAGTCTTCAAACTTGGCAGTTGAGCTGGCAAGCTGAGTTTTTTCACCTGGTTCAGCTACAAGGATGCTATGAGACAGTGCATCAAAAATCTTGTTAAAATAAAGGTAAATGACACCCACTGCTCTCCCACTGTCCCCAGAGCCAGTCATCTGATGACAGAAGCAAATTTGGTTAGTCAGGTGCACTTTGTCTTTCGTAAAGCCATCCAGGACACCTAAGAAGCATAGAGAAGTGTGTAGTTCACGATTAATTTTTATTTTCAGACTATATGGAAAAAAGTTTTGTACTTGAGTCTGCTAGATTGGCCTCTCTTCCTATTGTCCTGTTAAGACAATGTATAACAGGGAAAAATGTCATTATTTGTAAAACATGAAAAGACAAGCTGACTTACCTGATAATATTGAAGATGGTCTGTAGCATTAGGGGATTGAGTATTCCAGAGTGCAACAGTGAAAATGAATAAATTCTGTAATATCATGTAACCAAATTTTTGGATGTCTGATTTGGATTTCCTATTGATTTTTTAAATGCTTTGACCAATTAGAAGGTTTCTCTGGAGCCAATTTGACACATATCTGGGTTGGACTGCTATTGTCCTATCAGATCTTACTGGCAGATTTTTAAAGAAGTCTGTGTTTGCCAATGCTATGAAGCAGAAAATGAGATTGTGCAGTTACTTCCTATTCAAAATATAGCGTAAAACTGGATTAAATATTTAAACACAGTAATTGTTGGAAAATATGTTTTGCAATGGTGAATTGCAAAAGAGAGGCATAATTAGCATTCCTAGACTTACTATTAAAACTATTTCTGGAAAGCATTTCAAGTGATGCAGAAGTAAGTGTCAAGTATGCATTGAATTTATACTTTTTTAAAAAGGCTTTTGTATGATAAACACACAATATTTAACAGACTGGTTTTTAGTCTTAAAATAGAATTTTTATTATCATTACACTACATATTATATATGGATTAGAAGCTACGTGGTCATTCTACAGGTATCGAATGCATACTGTATTTTCCATGCCAAGCAGTGTAACTTTTGTTAGAAGGAGTAACAAAATAAGTCTATAATCTCTGTTTATTAATTCCTAATTTATATTTGAATCAATTATTGTTGGAATGGTCCTTAAGTGACACTTGGGAGTCTTGGGTTTTAAGAGAAGCTCCCCTGCCCTTAATGAAGCATGTGAATGGCACTAGCAGAAGGCGGTGGCAGGGGCTGCACAGGGCTGAGGTTATCCTTGGTACAGGTCTGGACCTGTTGCCCCAGGGCACTGGAGGAGCAGTTGTCCCCTCCAGCTTCTGCACCACTTCCACGGCTTTGGCTTCTCTCAGCTCATTTGGGAACCTGGTGAGTTATGGCTCTTGGTGATGTGAAGATTTGGGTATGTGACTCATAGATTAGTGTTCTGCATTCAAAAAATTAAGATGTAGCCTCCCTGTGCTCAAATGTTAAAAAAAATGCTGTTGGCACAGTCATTCACTTGGGAATAAGTGGTTACTTGACTGCTGTGCAAATGTTATACTAACGAATGGAGTATAACAGCACGTAATTTTTCTACATTCCTATCACAGAAAAAAACATTGAGGGCTTTGATCCAAAATAATCATGCTTCCTGTTTTCGTCCACCAATTGTACAGTTTTACCGTGTTGTGTGGAAAGACAGCTGGAATTATATAGCCCGTCTCAGCAACTATTATACAAGTTTGTACTTGGGAAGTAAATGATCTCAGAAATATTTGTACAGATTGTCATTTGCTGAAAAGAACTGAAACTACTTATTAATTCATCAATGTATCTGTGCATATATGATCATCATAATTCAGCCATTTAAAGGAGAATTTTATGCCCAATGGCGTAAGTTTCAGTCTTCAGTTGTAACGAACGTGCAGCTAGACCTAAAATGAAATCGGAAAGGTGACACTACATTCAGAGCACTTTTTCTCATCCCCCTGCATGAATTTAGAAAATTGCTGTTAAAAGACCAGAACCGAGAGTTTGATCTCTGTTGCTCAATAATTAATTCAAAGTGGGAGAAGCTGTACGTAGAGTAATATGAAGACTGATGTTTTCATTATCACAGCTTTTCAAAGAGAAGGTGCGTCGAATTAGAGGAGATGCTAAATATCAGTCCTGCAATGTAAATATCTGAAAGTCTGAACACTGAGCTCAATTTTGAGACTGTGCTGCTTTATTAGGAGAGAAACTATGTGATGCCACATTCAGGCCTCAGTTTTGGAAGTGGGGAGATTATCTTGAACAGGGAATCAGCCAAAGACTATAGAGACAACAGTGGGACGTAAATCACTGTACAGTGATTGTGTATGAAATTAAGTGCTGAAGCTAAAAGGTGAGAAAAGCTGAGAGACACTTGATGTACCATTTTACATAAAATTAACTTCCAGTAATACTACGCAAAATATACTTTCTTACAAAAAGCTAAACATATAGTGCTCTTACTGGTTGTATAATAGTTGGTAAAAAATGCATCTTCTCTAAATCATTCATAATATGTATTGGGAGGAGATGGGGCATCATGGGACACACTTGAAAGATTTAGGAATTGCTGCAGTATCAGTGCAAGATTGATAATCTCAAAGACCTGGTACAGGGCTCATTTCTTTGCTCAGGGTAAAATCTTGTCATCATTATTGTAAGGAAATCATGATATTTGGAAAGAGATACTTTCTATTAATCTTATTTTTTTTTCTCTCTTTATTTGTATTTTATCTAACAAAAAAGGAAGTAGCTCAAACCAACACTTTTTTCCCCATTTTGAAAGTCAAATCTGTCATTTTTTTACCCTATCTACCTATATATACACACACATCATATATACATGTATACACACGTATATATACATATTTATACTTAATTTATATATACACACATTTATACAAATCATATTTATATCTATAGAGATATATTATACAAGTTTCCTTGGTTATCTAGATATATATCTGTAGGAATTTACCGGGTGTTGTTAAAGATACTCAGAAAAAGTTATATTCTATAGTTTAAAGAGAATATTAATTTTATTATTTTTTTTTAAACAGTAAGTAAGAACAGAAAATATAGCATACCTTTTGGAGACCGCTTACAAGGGTATCATTTTTTAGCCACAGATCAAGAGAGGAATTAAGCATCTTTTTGTTTGACTTGGATGCTGGTACCTAAATTCTGCCTATTTAAGTATTTCCTATTTAAAGCATGTCAGAATCGAAGACCTACTTCTGTGTGCAGATTCACTGAAATAGTTGATTTCAATACAAGGCAGTGGGAAGGAGGGAAAAAAAAAAAAAAAAACCTTCCTGAGTTACAATTCTGGAACTCTTGTGAGAAGGGGAAAAGATGGTTTTACTACTGATCTGGGACTTTTATGCATTATTTTTCTCACTGTCTTTCCTGCTGTCTTTCAAAGGTAACTATTCCCCCTTCCTCAAAAACTGGACGGTGACGTGGGTTTGTTGGATGTAGGTACCTTCTTGCAGTCAGTTGGAAGTCTGTAGGAAAATAGTCAGGCATTCAAGTTAGGCATTGAAGGTAAACTGTAAGGTTTTGTAATAAAGGCAGAACTTTGCTTCTTAGTAGGATGTGTACAGGTGTGGGGTTTTGAGATTCCGTATGGAAGGATGCATGAACCTAACTGAGACAGAAAGAGGACTGTTGCTCTGCTCTTGTGAAGGTAGTGGTGTTCTTCACAGAAAGAGTAGCTGTGGGAAAAGGATAGAAATGGATCAGAAAATTTGACCAGAGTATTGTTAATGTTGTGGGGGATAAGACTATATATAAACTGTACATTATATGAGCTATGTATGATGTATAATGACACTACCTGTTGCAGTAGCACTGGATACCAGATCTTAACATCTGGTCGTGCAGCACTTTGAGGATTTTTAATTCCCATCAAAATATGCAGTGTAATAGAGGGTATATCTTGTTTGCATCTTGTCATGGGAATCAGTCTACTGTTTATGGACTGTTTAGAAAACAGCCTAATGCTGGTCTAAAAAACCTTATGCAAGAGCAAAAACCCAATTCTATTGTTTTTATTTTTCAGTGCATCTGTCATTAAATATTTTTGTTCATTTGTTGAAAACTTATGAAATCTAAGAACAGCACTGGAACCATGATTTTATTGAGTTATATGAAAACCTTGCAGTCTTATTTGTAGTTAAGCATCTCTAGAAAATATGTTTAACATTGTTTTTTCTATATTTTTGCATCAGAAGGAGACTAGATCTCTGTTATAAATGCATTGTATTTGGCATAATCTGGAAGTAAAACTGGATTTATCAGAATTCTAGCTAAAGAAAAAAATTAGCTATTACGGTATTATTTTTTTAAGTGCATGAGGGGCATATTTGATGTTCTTCTCATACATGGTGTGTCTCAGTAGATGGAAGGATCCAGCTGAGTAACTTTCTCTGCTTATGAAAATGTTTTCTACCCAGCAGATGACAGTTTAGGTCAATGAGTGTTTTCTTTGGCGTAAAGAAAAAATAAAATGTATGCAATGCAAGTAATAAATAAGTAAAAATTAACATTCTCAAAGTGGAAAAACTTACTTTCAAGGCTTTAGAGGTACAATAGATCAGCTCTAATCAATTCCAGAATATTGTTTTTGACTTTGAAAGACAACTATGTTTTTCTTCATTTCAGCTAAGATAAATTTGGACATGGAAGTGCTAAGTACCAATGCACATGTGGGTTTTGAAGACAGGCAGGCAGAATGTTATCTGACTCCTGCAACGATGGTTTTTTACTGCAAGGTACTATCAAATTAAACAGCTTTCTCATTTAGAAGATAGCTTCATCAGAAACAATGCAAGTAAGACTTAAAATAGATTCATGGGCAGACCTCTCATATGTTACACAAACTCAGGTTAAGTATTTTTGAAGCCCACTAAATGAGTTGCCAGCTCTTGTGACTCTCATTCTCCCCTCTTCCCTGAGAATCCTATATTTTCTTTAGCATTCAAAGTGTGTGATGAGAAGTAAAGAGATGAAGATGGATTTTCAACCTTTTTCTCACATCTCGAGAAACAAGTTAAACATTCCTCACCTCAAAACACCCCACCAGAATGACTGGTGTCAATGATATGGTATTGCTGATAAGCATCATGAATATAAGTGTGTTTCATTCTTTCACATCAAGCACTACAATAAAAGGCGCTCTTGATTTGTATGAGCACGTATAAATTCTTGTGAAAGTAATTTCAAGAAAGCTTCTTTTGTAACATTAGTGGCAGATACAGTGCTCACCATGCAAACTGGCCAAAATGTCCAGCAAATGGCAGCTGTACCACTAATTTTTGCACCAGCTTGCAGCAGTTTTGCGGCACAGAGTGGAATTACAAGCAGGACTCTCGGGGAGGTTATCGCAATCAGCCAGAGATGAATATGTGTTACTGTACTGATGACAGATTGGAACTCACCCTGACTTTCACCTGAGTTTATACTATGAAATTACTGATAATCTTTGGGATGAATGCTGACAGACTCTTCGAGTACATAAATAATGCACTATTTTGCCTTTTAGATCTCTGATTTTCCTGGATGGTTTGAAGGAAAAACCAGACTTTTATTACTGATATAAGAGGAATTACTAATGTCTTATTCACCTCTTAAACTTCAATGGTTTAAAATCTATTAAAGAGGCTTTTTTGTTAAAAATGTTTTTCTTTTCCAAATTTTTTCAGTGGTTATACCTGACTAAACATGAAGATGATAGCTTAGGAAATGGAAATTTATTGCTTCCAATAAAGTACATAAAGTATTAAATAATCATATCAACAGTTAGCATCGTAAACCAAGACGTGCTCTAAAAGAATCAAGTACACACCAGGCAAGGCTGAACAAGGCAGATGGAAATTTAAGTATAAACAAGTTTGAACTGTGTCAATTTACCCTACAAATTAATGAAAACCACAGCAAAAATACAAAAAGATGTGAAGTTTTTTTGTACATTGTAGAAGAATCCCAACTCACAACAGCAAGACTTTCTTAGTCAAAGAAAACAAAACGTGATATCCTACATAAAAGAAGCCTGGTAGAAGTGAGAAATAGGAATTAGTCACATGAAATAGAAGATTTACGAAGAGGATTTATTTTCAAACTTGTCAAATCTCTGGAGCTACAAACTAATAGCAAGTGATAACATCCAGGACAGTTTAGTCCCTTCTCCAACATCTGCTAGCATGTTACAAGAATATCATGGTCAATTAAATAGTACTGGAATCCAGGTCTTCCATTTTAAAATCAACAACAGCAGTTTAGAATATGATATTCTCCATTTCTGAGCCAAATTTTATTTAGTTATTTCACACAAAGTATAACAACTCAAACAGAAGGGAGTGAAAGAACCTTTTCCATGTGTTTTGGGCATAAAGATGTTATTAGTACTTTCTGAATATCTACCAGATTTTACTTCACAGGGTAAATAGGGATGTCATCAGTCTATGTATCTTGATGGAGTTTAGGCATATAGTTATGCCGCACTACAGGCATTTGCAGAAGTGCATCTTCAGGTTAGGGAAACCTGCTTTGTAAATGTGCTTCCTATGAATTGGGGGGAAATGAATGAGGATTTTTAGGGTCAAAGTTTAGGATTTAGGAACCACATACAGTGACTATAAAGTCAGTTCTGAATCTAATCCCTTATATATTTTTCCTTTATGTGTCCTTTGGTTTTCTTCTTTACAGATTCTTCAGCGATAAATAAAGAAATTTTAAGTGCTGACTGATGAGTACTTGTAAGACTTCATTAGTTTTTGGTATGGCATTTGACTACATTGCAAAGTCCCACGGCAGGAACGATACAGCTAAGAGACCACAATTTGGTCTAAACTACCTGTTGTAAAACTTCCTGAACCTTACATAAAACAATTTTAGCTGGCAGTGGGGGTTGTTTTGAATGCACTTAATCTTAATTAACACTTCATTAATGGTGGGATGTTTAATTTTCTCTGTCTTATTTTTTCAGTCTTTTTTCCATGAGGCATGCTTTGAGCTTCGCAGTGTTGCTCACTCTCTTGAAAAGCTAACAAGAATTCTTGTAGATACCTGTTGCTTCATTCTGTGTAAAAACAGTAGCAAAAGTTATGGATGATGTCTTCTCAAGCTGCGGAGTTCTAACAGCTATAGTTACCTATTTGATAAATGTAAAGAGTTTTCAGGTAGAATATTCACGAGTATATGTAGTTCTCTCCTTGAGCAATCAACAATGTTAGAACAACCTCTAAAGAACAGGAGTGCTTGATGACATTTACCAGGCCTTGCTACTCTGAAGATGGATCACAGTCTTACAGTGATGCCATTAAAATGACTAATACCATTTAAATTAGAAGAAAGAATCAGTGATGTCAGCAACAAGCTGTCTCCTGCAGACATAACGGTTTTAACTTGCCAACACTGAATTGCTAACCTCTTCTTGATGTTCTTCTCAGAGGCCAAGAGACCTATCTATTTATTTAGTCATTTATTTATTTTTGCTTTCCCGAGTACTGATTTTTCTTCCTGGGAGTTTGAGAAGCTCCCTAACACAGATGATCTTCAGTCTAAGCTAAAAGCAGGTCCAAGAAGCTGTCCTATGTGTAAGTCACAGAAGAAACCAGGATCTTGGCAGCACTGGTGGCTGCAACTGCATGTCCAACTTGACACCAGTCAGAGAGAGTATGTTGGTTTAGGAACCCGCATACACAGCTCTGCAGGACCGTGGCTGGTGAAAGAGTGAATAACTGAACTAGGACTGTGGGCTGTGAAGGGTGAAGTTTTATTAACCTGCTGGTTGTTTATGGGTTTTTTGTCATATCATTGTTGGAGTTACTAAAACAAAAGTAGTTATTTTGGAAATATTTTTCAAAATAAACTACAGTTAAAGAATATAAGACCTATTTCCTATATGTTTTAAAGAACAGTGACAAGTAATTAATAAAGGGAAATGTTAACTGATAGATCTTCAATAGCTAAAGACTTTTAATTGTAAAGATTTGTAACATCTGAATGTTTGTAAACTTAATACAGTATAAATCTAATGAAGTAATGTACTGAATGAATAGAGGAACTTCTAACACTTCGATTCTCTAAAGCGTAACCTATTACTGAGCATTAATCTTTCAAAAGAATAAAATACTAATTTTTCACAGATATACTTGCAGCAATATTGAAACATCTCATCACTGCACTGTCCTTGCAAATTAAATATATGAAAGTGCTGTCAGACAGTTTTATAGTTCCCCCACAGATGACACTAATATGTACTTAATATGTATTTGAAAACTCACTCTCTTATTTTTGGAAATTACCTTTGATAAATGCTTAATCTCTACATAAAGCATATATTTGTATTTTTTTCATAGTTGGAAATTAAAGTAAATATTAGGACTACAACTTCCTCTAATGGATGTAGCTGACTTGATTTAGACTCAGAAAAAATATTTCAGTGTTTGCTTTTTTTAAGCTTACCTTAATTTTACTTGAGTTCAATTCCAGATAAGCTTCCAGGCAGCATGTTTGCTCATAGGTTTAGATTTTAATTTTTTTTTTTTTTTCTGTGAAAGTAATACAAGTCCAAGGTATTTTAGTGCTTCAGTAACAGGTTATTTGCTGTATTTTAAAATAAGTATCTCTTATATGGTTTATTAAAAACTGATCGGAGCAAGTGACACCAATTAGTATCTACCTTGATGTTAACCCATGGACTAAAATGAGTCTAAAGTGTTCTGTGATGTTGCAGTTCTCTGCATCCAAATTACTGGACAGGGTGCAGGCTAGTGAAAAGCACATTCATCTTACGAAGGCAACCGGAGCTTACAAATGCTACCTATCCTTAAAAATGGCATTATCCTTCTGGGAACGATCCTGTGACCACGTTTCATCTGTCTCCACAGTGGTGTAAAGCACAGAGGTGGGTATGTCTGTACTAAGGAAGAGCACAGACCTCATTTTTTTTTGCATTATGTTTGAAAAGTCTCTTTGCCTGCCCTTGAGCCCTGGATGTTTTCCACACAGTGTGAATGAGACATGAACATAAACTCAACTACAAGGCTGGATTTAGCTCCAAAATGCTGCGCGGGACATCGTTGAGAACTGCATGAGTGCAATGTTAGACTGCAGAGATAGTATCCAGCATCCAGCAGAATTGAAACTTGTGCTTTTTACAGGGAGGGTGATATCACAAATTGTCTTTTATGTTTCAAGTGTAATCTGCTAGGGTGATTTCTGCATCTGTTATTTTTATTTGCAGGTTTGCTTTGGGAGGATCTCAACTGTAATAATTTTTATTACTATTATTTGCTTGGGCAGATTGGATTTGCACACTTGGAATGTGAAGTTTCAGACTTCTTTTTAGCACTTGTTCTTTCATATATGTCTAGTTAAAAGTATCGCTAGACACTTAAAAACAGATTAATCCCCATATTGGCATGATTATTTAAAGTAGAGAGAGATAAGAGGTCTTAATGATAATAGAGAGGGAAGCAATGCCATTTTTAGTGAGAGATTGGATATAAAAGGGAAATGGAAGGGCTAGAGTTAGCAGTGATCTGTGAGAAAGGCTGAAAGGGAAATACAGATACTCTTATGGGGAGACTGAGATATGGCCCAGGAATCTAAGAGAAACAATTTAAGTTGAGAAAGGGGGCAAAGGCTAAGAGTTCAGTGATCACATACGGCTGATTATAAATGTAGAAAATGGATAAAGAGTTTGCTGAAACTCAGTTGAAAGGTCAGTGTCTGTCGGTAATGGACACAGTAGACTTACCCAGGAAAAATATCTGAATCTACAAGATGTTATTTTCATGACAATGTTTTGCTGAGAAGAAAAGGGCAATATACAATTTTCAGAGATTTCCACAGTGGTTTGCCACAAGTAGCAATGCTTACACAAAAGAGCAAAGCACTGTGTTTTAAGATTTTTATTTTTTTTTCTGGAATGAGCTATGTTTTGTAATTCAATACATTCTCAAGCTGAAGTAAGGTCCCCTAATTCATAGTTTCAGACTACAGATAAAATACACATTTTTATTATCATAAATTACCAAAATTTTAGAAACTGTGCTATTGTAAAATCGGTGACCTCTTAGTGCTTGCTACTGTTCAGATTCCATTACAACATTTGGACATGAAAACACAGATGAGTCCCAGATATGTTGTTCTATAAAAATGTTTTGATCTATCCAGAGCTTTTAAAAATTCTAGTGTAATCTGGAGTCTTCAACCTGCATTAAAGTGGTCTAATTTTGTTAGTCCTTATTAGCCCTTCATATTTCTTACACTGAAAAAAAATTAAATACCTGGTCCATTTGATCTTAGTATTTCATCTCTCAATCAGAAGGTTGTCTGGTGTTCTTCCCCAGATGTTTTATCTGAAATGGGAAAGGAAAAGAGAAAGAGAACAAAAGGAAGCTATTAAATAAATTATCATCTTCATTTTTTCAATAAAGTAAAAATCCTATAATATTAGAAATTATTACTATAACATATTGACTAAATTCCAAAATTTCTGAAAATTCTGAGTTGATCACTTTTAAACGTTTCTACTTGAAGGCAACCTTTTGTACCTCCAAATAATGCAAATTTAAATAATATTTAATAAATAATAAATTAAATAATATTTAATAATCTTTAAAGAATATATTCT
>NW_009601943.1:39850-40999 GCF_000690535.1 Cariama cristata | reverse complement strand
ACCGTTTCCTCTTGTCCTATTGCTAGTGATCATGACAGAGTCCTTATCTTGAAAAGCACATGGCTGACATCCAAGGCAAGACATTAAAACGAGGGGATAACACTGCTCAGCACATCAGCAGCAGTTGATGCCCCAGCGACCAAACTGTTGCTAGACCCTTTCCTTCCTCATTCTGCTCGACTCTTCTGAGACTTTGGACAAGAAGGAATTCATGGAGATTTTTCAATCATTAATGAGGTCGAGGATGAAGTCTAAGGAAAATGTGTTTACTGTATTCTTACCCAGTCATCCAGTTCTACACCTATTAAGGGATTTTGTTAACTAATTGGCTTGAATCAAGTGAATGCAGAAGACCTAATGAGGCTAAAGGTAAAGACAAAGGTGTTTCCAGTATGGAGAGAGGTGTTTCAGAGAAGACATTTTGTAATCCTTCACTAAATATTTAAATGTTTATAATGCAGTAGAAGGAGGGCAGTGCAGCTGCTCTGATCTGCCACTGCTGTGTGTTGGGTGCAAGGACTACAAAACCTTCTCACATCGGTCTCAAGCACACAGGGCATGTCCCTTTGCACAACCAAATTTTTCCCAGAATGGCAGAGACCATTCTGTTTGGACAGAAAGCAGAGTGAAGGTAGTGTTCAAGAAAATATTCTTGTCCTACATTAATTCGCCAACAACCAAAGGGACATAACAGAAAATACTTTGCAGTTGCATGACACCCATGTTCAACCTCTCTTCTAACGAATGCAGGATTGTCTCCACTGAATGAAACCTTGCAGCAGGGGAGGTTCAATACTGTTCATAGTTTGATTGAAACATTTGTAAAGGTTATAAAAGGTGGACAGATTTCATCCTATGTCTCCAAGCTGTACGTGATTTTCTTGATAACCAGCCACTGGTTGAAAACGTTAAACTAATCTGATTTTGCTTTCATCTTAAATTCCACCCCAAACTGAGAAAACCATCCCCTCATCCCATGGAAAGTTTGGCAAAAGTATTACAGGGTCACTAAAACATTTGATTTACATAAGTCAGTATCAGTCAGCGAAAAAATAATAGTAATTTTTTTAAAAAAATCTTAACCCTCCTTACAGTGGGGAATAAGGTACAATACAGAGCTTCTAGAGACATAGGCTTTGCCATAGACAC
>NW_009601943.1:7380-39819 GCF_000690535.1 Cariama cristata | reverse complement strand
TCTGTCTGACATTAATGGAAAGAGTCACACTGCATTCAGCAAAAGCCGTATTATGCCATTAGGACATGTTTATACCTATGGCTTGTGCAGAGAGTGCGATGCAGAGATCACCAGACTAGCAGAGACCCAGACATCACAGCCTGGGACCATGTAAGCCAGCAAGCCTGGACCTGGAAGTCTGGGGGCCACATTCATGCCGTGCTGTACCAGTCGGTTATATTGCTCCTGGAGCAAAGTGATTGACTGCGGAGTCAGCACAGGCATCTCTGAACCAGTTTCAGAGCTCAGACACTTACAGATGGCTCGAGTAATTATACACCTATGGTATAGACATGTCCTGTGTTCAAATATGTCATCGGAATGATCTTTTATGTTCAAATAGTAACATACTGCTTAACTAAAATACCTCTGATACAAAAGACTGATAAAAGGAGACAAAATAAATATTTTTTTAAAATTATGAAGGAATAATATCAAACTCACCCACTGTTTCTAGGGACCTAGAAAGGACATTGCAGTGAGTACTCAAGTGATTTCCTCCACAGAAACCAGAATCTATGATCATTAGTCAACTCCAGGCTTAAATCTGCATCCCCAAGTGTTCACTGAGGACAAATCCATAAGCTCATGCAGTAAGGAAAACACAAATAATTCTTCACGGTTTATTTAACAACCACAGAAACAGCAGGAGTCAAATTTCAAGAGACTGCAATGACTCTACAGAGTAAACTTCGTGTAACAAATAGATTGTCAGGAACCACAACCCAACGATTGATAGCCAAGGAAGAAAGACTTCAGACAGATTTTCCAAAGTGATTACTTAGTCTTTCTTTTTGACGTTTAGATTGGCGACACTTGAAAGGCTTTTGATTTTCTAAGGACAGATTTTCAGAACTGTCTAAAAACTAAACTAGTTCTTATTAAACACCTTTGAATGACAATTTAGATATAAGGCTTAGGGATTATTAATTCAGGTTGAGAGGAAAAGTAAAACTTGTTAACCATGCTGCAATCACAACTGATCCAAAATAACATGATGGCACTTAATGCTGCTGTAGCAATTAATGCCAGCTGCTAAGCAATACATCATTCGCATTATTTGCCCAGGACCAGGACTTACAGCTGGGGTCTGGGATCTGAGTACATAACAAGTTTATTGGAATACATTCTCCAGTTCACTATGTCAGCTATGATTAGCAGCCCAGGGTCTGACCTTCTCAAGCCAGATAGTTTTATTTTTTTTAGCCATTGCCTGCATGATACAGATAAGCTGTCCATGCCGTTATTTATTTGTGACTGAAAACAAGGCATGGGAGAACGTGCCAGCAAGAATGTTGTGTTCCCACAGCCTTCTTGCGTAAATATTTCTCTTTTGTCAGCAATAAAAGGTCTGGGATGCTGATGCAGAAGATAAGGGTGCAGCTGTGCCAGCTCTGCAGAGTTGAAGCAGATGGACCGTGTGCGTGTGCTCGGTTCCACTAAAAGAGAAAGAGATATGGGAAAGAAGTGGCTTCTACCAGTGCAAGTTGCACTTTGGAGCATTAGTTATTTCCCACTGGCTTTTGACAAGAAGCCTGACCTCTCTTCCACTTCCAAGACCCAGTAAGTAATGCAATATCCTCTTCTTAAAAAGGCCTGATCTGATTCAGCTCACTCCTTAAATGCCTTTCTGAGTCCCAGAATGATATATCTGGAGCCGTAGTTGCTTAAGAGAGAGAGGAAAACGGGCCCCCCCTCCATAGGATGCTGATGATGGCAGAGGCCAGAAAGCCTGTCCAATGCCTTGTTTTGGTATTGTTATCGAGCCTGGAAGAGGTCTAATCCAGGGCTTAGACTGTCTCACACCCACTATTGCAGAGCTTCTTCCAACTGCACTTGAAGCAGGAGATGTTGGCCTACATGAGAGCCTGGATGCTGGACTGGGGATTTGGTCCAGTCTTGCAGATCCACAAAACCCTGCAGCCAAACAGGAATATCTTAACAAACACAAAAATCTGCATGCGAGCACACCTAGTAAATATGTATTTACATGCACGGTAATGCCTGTGTATTTAAATGGGCAGATGCGTAAGAGCATGTACAGATCGGTGCGTGTACATTTTTACCTCTGTATGCAAATTGGTGGTTAAAGTAATTATACCATATTTACTCAAGTGGTATTGTACCAATTTACCCTGGTCCTTATAGTACACCTAGTCTTACAATGTATATTTTATATTTCTTCTTATCAGGATGAGAACGTATCTGGAATTCATTGAACTAAAATGGTCTGCATACACTGGCACATACATGGATGAACACATGTATATACACGCACGTACCGAACTACATATTTCTGTGCATCTAAGGGCTTATGTTGGTCCTATCACAGACACATCATCTCTATTTATCTATATATGCATACACCCTTCTTTGTCTGCAGATATGCACATATATTTATGATGATTTGGGAATTGGGATGAATTGGGAGTAAAAGCAGAGCCAGTTTTAAAAAGGTGGAGCAGTATAACACCATTGAAATTTTTAATTATAAAATTGTGCTTTTTATAGTCTTTTTCTATAAGGAAATTTCCAGCCTTCATTCAATTATACAGTTGTCCTTTTTTTTTTATATTTCTTATGTTTTCCCAAAGCTGACAATGAAAACAGTTCTTACTTCTAGTCAATTCCACCTTCTATCTCTCATGCTCTGAGTGGATTTAAATGGCTATTTCAGCTACTAGTGTCACAAGAGACATAAGCTGCTTTGAAATAAATTTGCTCTTTCCACTATTTTTAAAATAGAAAGAAAGAAAAGAGAAAAGAACTCTAGTTTTGATCTTGATGACTCTTTGGCACATATAAGCTAATGGCATTTACACCGCTTGGATACGTAGCAATTCGGTTATACCAAAGCCAAATATTGTACTGCAGCCTGCTTTCTTCGTTATCTATTGTCTCTGATGTTTGGTTAGAGAAAGGTATTTTTTCATTGATGCTATGGCTTTATTCTTCTGCAATGTACTGATGGGTTATCGCTACATCTTGCAACATGTAAGTAGTGTTTTCCTGGTTCCACTTTTTGTTTCTCAGTATCCTCTAGCAAGTGTTGGGTTCATGAGAAACAGACTTGTTCTGATGTATTGACACAGCTGTTGAAAAAAAAAAATCAGTTTTTAAATAAAATATGACGCAGAGGAGCGAGATGCTGAGCCTTTGAAGCTGGATTCTTATCTTACTGACATCTGTATAAATCCAGAATGCTTCTTTAGAGATGCACCAGGTCAACAGGAAGGTCCTTGGGACATTTCTTCTCTGCTAGTGCCTTTCTGGATGACTCTTCATGCAACATGCTTCATGTCTCTGATTCCCTTCCCAAACTCTATTTTGAGGGTATGATCCCAATCTCCATGCTGCTGATCCAGAGGATATTATGTCATTTCTGATGCTCTGTGCAGATGTCCTTGGTGCCCAGGAACATCTTTAAAGGTTTTTGTGTGAGCCACCTGAATGGAGATGGTTCACCTGAACGGAGATGGTTTATGTAAAAGAAGCAGTAACCCGCCTACGCAGTTTCTCCTGTTGTTCTTCTCTTTCATAAAGTCTGATATAGCAAGGTCATGCAAAGACCAGGAAGCCCCATGACCTTCGGCTACATGTCTCCCTTCTCCATATAGCAAGAAGAACCGTGGATCTGTCCCTGCTTTCTCAAAATTCTGTGGGACTTCAGCTGATTTTCTCATTCTCCACAAAGTAATTGTGTAGGACCTCAAAGCATCACTCACTATTACAGGGTGTTTACCATGAAACTGAAGTGGCTGAAATCCATGCAAAATAATTCCAAAGTGAGTTGAGACTGGAAATGTAGACCAGCTGTTAGCTTGCAGACAACTGCTGAGCATCATATCTCTAGTAATGGAAAAAGGGATTGAATCAGCCTGTAGTTTCCCTGTGTTTTCTCCATTCCTCGCCTTTTTGCATCGCCTTTGCTCAGCTAAATCCTTCTTAGGGCTTTTCAACAAAGTCATCAGTGCACAACAGTGACTCACAACAGACTCTGGATGTAGACTCAGAAACAGTCTCCTCCCCTACCTTAACACTTTTGTCCCATCTTCCATAGAAAATCAAATTTCCCTTCATGTTCACATTTTGAGTAGTCAAGACTGGTCTACATATCTTTAAAAGAATAACCACAGCACCTGGTTATCACACTAGTGGCTCTAGGAGAAGGTAAACAAATTATCCTAAAAATAATAAAGAATGGTATGGGCAGCTCCTCCAACTTTTTCACTTTTTAGGAAGAGAATATTGTTTTACCAATGCTGTTTTCAGGTAGTCTTCCTGCCTTCAGCACAAAATTTAGGTTTTTTTCCCCAGACATTCAATTTATGAAAAAAGTAGTATTCAGGCCAAGCATCAACATATCTTTACAAAGAAAGGCTGACACAATCATTTCTGGCAACGGAAAATTGTCTTAGTTTCCTCAGATCTCAAAGCTAAACTACATTTCCCAGGATTCAGCTATGTTCAGTTACATGTTTTCCTGTAGTGAATGAAGGGAAATGCTGGCCAGACCATGGAGGAGAGTGGGAACATCTAAGTTTCAGTGCCCCTCAGGCTCTGCAGCCACATTTGGTTCTTGGTCAGAGTATTTTGGTGTTCGAGTTTTTGACAAACAAAATAAAATGCCATTCCCCTCCCATTTTCCTGAGGAAAAGTTCATTTTTTATTCTTCTTAATAACTTTCTACAGAAATTTTTCTTTTTTCTTTTTCCTTACTCTTATCCAATTGAATAGGAAAATTCCTCAGCACAGGCAGCGCCTCAGAACCAGAAGCCCTGAAATGATCAAAGGACAACCCTTTCCTCCTCCACTTAAATTTGGTCGGTTTCTCATGCGACACACCAAATTTTTTTCTCCAGATCAGCTAAAGCTGAAATATCCCTTTCGTATGCCACAAGGAGTTTCTGGTCTCACAAGGAATTGTACAACCCGGTGACAAAATTAGAAGTCACAGAGGGAAAAAAATAACAGAGGAAAAGATTCTTCCAGCTCTGGCTGAGCTGGGAGAATTAATCTGCTGAAATTCTGCTGTTTACTCAGAAAAGGAACACAAGGCCTTCCCCCCCCCCCGAGGAAACCAGAGAACAGTTTTAAAAACACCAATCCTTCAGCATTTTTACTTAATTACAGAGTAGGAGTTGGTGAGGGCACAGCATGGTTTCTTTTTTGTGCTGCTGGCTGCATTTTTTGGTGGCTGTTGTTTCATTTTAATGTTTTAGGTTCAGATTTTGTTTTGTTTTTTTCTGGTTCGCCTTCTATTTTGGACACATTCTGCAGCAACTCTATCCTTCAGTTTGGGCAATTTTGGGGTTTTTCATTCAAGATTTGTGGAGACTCCGTTGTCTGAATGCTGTAGAAACTCAAATAACACAGCCTAGGCAATGGCTGGAGCATGCACAGGTACCGAGAAAAGAGGTTAAGCACCTAGAACAGGGAGGGGGATCAGCAGAAACACTTAAAATAGATGGTTTTCCAGTCTCTGGGGAGATACTGCAATTCTTTTTCTAATACTGTTTTCGTATATGTGTAACTGCAAATAAATCCTTGTGCACCTAAGCCTGTCTCAACATCTTTCCTGCAGGACATGGCTGTATTTCACGAACCTTCATCTGTGCAATCCCAATACAAAAGGCCTTGCCCAGATGCCAGGGAACCAAGTGCCAGAAGAGAAACAGCAGCATCTCTTCACCGTGGCTGCAGAGAGGCTGGGTGTGGATTGGTGGTGTAGAGATGGTGTAGCCATACACATCGTTCTTGAGTTGTGTAGGATCATCATCAGAGCCTCCCGTTGGCCTGGAGCAGTGCTGGTCGCTCAGAATGAACTGTATTCAACACCCCATTTTCTCCAAATCTGTTACTCTCTTTTCCCTATCTGTCCAACTCCAAAACAACAGAAAACACAGGGATGTTAACCAAATCCACTTACAAAACCTACCCTAGATCTTTTCTCTTTGCCCTGCAAATGTATATTTCACCAAGCATCGTAGTTCTGGCTTCCTCCCAGAAGGATGATCGCTGAAATCCAAAACTTAAAATACATTTTAAAAACAAAACTAAACAATAAAAACATATTTGTACAGGCTGCTTACATGCCCCTTGGAAGAAAATCCCTTCTTAGAGAATTTACAGTTGCCTGTAAAGAGCTTCAGACTTTTATTTGTGTTTGCTCTTCAATAAAAAAGAAAGGGAAAGGGCAGGAAAAAAATCCAAAGGCTTTCAATCCCATCAGATGTTTTCATTAAATATGGGGATGTTTTAAATGTCTTAATAACATGTCTGCGTCTTGAATTCTTGGAGTCTTGAGGAAACTACCTAGCTAAGTGGAAATGTAAATAAAGGCCATTTGCAGCTAACAAAATGAATAATGGCATTTTGCGTTACCCAGCGATCCCAGATAGCTAGTCCTAGCTATTACTGCCCTTCTTGATTGCTCAGCCAGACCACAGAGTCCCCTGCGAGCCAAGAGCCATCCCCTCTACTGCAGTTACAGCCTCCCAAAGACAATCGTAGCTGGTGGTTTATTTCATGCAGCCATCAAGCGCTCCAGTGACCAAGTAAAGCAGAGCCCCTACAAGTTGGACTTCGGGGTGAAAGAACCCCACAGCGACAGATAAGCCTTTTCCCAGTTACTCCCTTTTACAGTCCTATCACACCAACCACACTCCATACAGTTGCACTTACTTTTATCTTGTCCAGCAACAGCATGAGAGGGAGAAAGGGGAAAGAAGAGGGAAAGGGGAGCAGATCCACAGCATTTTTTTTCCTTTCCGTAAGGCTCATTGCTTCCAACAACGAACATTAATGTAATAAACAGCTCATGCAGGGCCCCAGTCAGTTCCCACAGCTGTTTCCAGACATCTTAGTTTGCTAACCTCAAGAAATTGCCTGATAGTAGGCTCAAAGTGACAATAAGCATATTAATGTTTGCATTATGACTATTAATAATACTACTGGTTTAGTTCCCTAAAGACCAGAACCCATTTTGCCAGGCAACATACAAGCTGTGAGGACCAAATTCTGGTCATTTGCCCAACACACTCAACTTGGCTACTACGGCACTGAAGGGCGAGAGACTAATGAATCATTCAGCCAGCAGGATGATTTTACGTAATGTCAGGCTACAGTGAGGCCACAGGCTTTACTAATTCCTGGTCAACGGTAGTAAACAGACACGTTCAGAGGCCGCTACTGTGATGACTAGACCAGGTGGGATCCATCAGTCTATGAAGCGGCTGAGGAAGCTGGGGATGTTTAGTCTGGAGAAGAGGAGGCTGAGGGGAGACCTGATCATCCTCCACAACTACCTGAACGGAGGTTGTAGCGAGGTGGGGGTTGGTCTCTTCTCCCAGGTAACTAGCAATAGGACAAGAGGAAACGAACTCAAGTTGCACCAGGGGAGGTTCAGGCTGGATATTAGAAAGAACTGTTAGAGTCGTTAAGCATTGGAATGGGTTCCCCAGGGAGGTGGTGGAGTCACCATCCCTGGAGGTATTCAAAAAACGTTTAGATGTGGCGCTTCAAGACATGGTTTAGTGGGTTTAGCAGGCATGGTGGATTTGGTATACGGTTGGACTTGATGATCTTTGAGGTCTCTTCCAACCATAATGATTCTATGATTCTATGATTCTATTCTGATTGACTGCATCAGGAGTACCAGTAAACCCCTGATGTTGCACTCTTAATGTTTAGGTAACTAAAGTTAGGTGAGATGAATCCCACCATTTCTATCCAGGACTGCCAGACCCTGACTTCTCCACAGCCACTGGAGAGGAATGGATGTGACCCCTGTAGCAGGTAGATTGATGCAGCTCTCTGGAAAAAAAAAAAACAAAACACGTGGTCCTAGAGGGCCTGCAATCTCAAAAAACATAGAAAGCAAAAGGAGGGAGAAGAAAGGGAGATGACATATTTTGCTTAAGGTCAGTGTGAAATCAGAGACAGGAAGAGAATTCAGATGAAGGCACATCAAACTTTATAAAGATAGCCAGTTTTCAGTAACTTGTCTAGAAAAAAATTACAAAAATCCATGCATTCTTCCGAAGATGCATTCCACATAGAAAAAGTGCCAGTTACGCAGATATCCAGGGAGATGTTTGTCCTCACCTTTGGAATGACAGTCAGTGAACATTCAGCTCAATTTCACTCTCTCATCCTAAGCACCTCCACTGTCTTGAAAAGGGATTTTTTAGGCTGTGAATGAGGTCAGGATTTGTCCCATAAGCCAGTCAAACCCAGGCAAACAATATTCCTTGATGGATCAGACATTCCTAACGCTTCGCACTCCAAAGGAGTTCTAGCCTAATTTTAGACATCTGCATGTTCTCACCTAATATAAACTCTGCATCCATTGTAACGACCAGGGCTATATCCTTGAGGCAATTCATCCCAGGACAGTTTTTTAAGGTCAATGAGATGAGATAACCTCCATAAGGAGTCTATTAGTCTTCATTTACCCTAGAGGAGCCTGAATGATAAACTGGGGCTAGCGAAAGTCCCTTTGTTAGGTCAGCAAGTGTAACTGTGAGCTACCTGCATCAGCACGTTTTAACGGCACCATAACCACTCCCTGTTGTCTCTTCAATAGCTTGTCGTACACCTGGAAAAAGTACTTCATGTCTCAAGACCTTGAAGATAACTTTCTCATCTGATTGGCTTCACTTGTTCAACCTGAATGTCTGGAGGAACAGAAATAATGAGCAATGCTCATTGCTGTCCAAAGTCTTCCTGAGTCAGTGTAAAGATGTTGATGGAAGGCCGCAAAAGCTTGAAAGAGTAGAGAACTGGAAGTTCAATACTGGTCAACACAAAAATGCCATGACCAAACTGTCTAACACATACTGAGCAACTGTGTCAATGAGACAGAAGGTCTGAGAGTGTCTGATGTAATTAACTCTGTGTACCTGGAAACCTGAAAGTGTGACGACGTAATAACTGGGTTGGAAAAGAGAGAACTGACGCATGGTTAAGAAAGGCAGCTGAAGAGGGAATGTAGGCTAGAGAGAGGGTAGAATTGTGCTTTCTAATAGGCTGCCGTAACATTTGATTCATACAAAAGAATTGGGTTTTAAGGAAAACAACAACCCATCCATAGGAAGAAGTAGTTTATATCAAGTTTACTATTTATTTATGCTGGGGATTTTCTTGCTGTTTTTCACCAGGAGATCTGAGTTGCAAATCACTAATTGAGCTGTGTGGCTGAACAAAGTTGAGTCAAGGTCCTTTAACAGATTGGATTAAAAGCATCCTCTGAAGCAGTTGCTAAATGCACAACCATGCTGTGCAGTACCAGAGGTGCTGGTACTCAACTCAGTACAGATCAGTAGCCTGTTCTGCTTGGATGGTCAGCAGTGAGCAGTGGCAACATCAGAGTTTTCAGGAAACAACCAACATTTTCACAAACCTGAAGGTGAACTAGACAAAAGCCTCATCATGGTGCAGAAGTTAAGGACTTGAATTATGGGAGACTAAGCTATGACGTCCTGCCTCCCCCTAAGGCTGGCAGGTGACTGGCATATGTGAGAAGATGGATGGGGTGAAAGTTATGGTGGCAAAGGGACGGCCTGCCTTTCCGTCTGTAAAGCCTAAAAGGAATAGATCTCTTCACCTACTCACTAAGCTAGACTCAGGAGGGGAAAAAAAAAGGGGGAAGGGAAGCCAAGGCAAGGCAAGGCAAGGCAAGGCAAGGAAAGGCAAAACACAAAGTACAAAACACAAAACCAGCAGTAGAACTTCACAACCTCTGAGCTAGGGTTGCCTAGTGTCAGCTTAATCCACCATAATTGATGCAAGGCCTGCTGTTGATCTTCATGGATATTGATGGCATCGTACTAGAGGAGAGAGATTCCCCACGTGATGAGGGATGTATCCACTTTAAAACTCAATGCATCCAACTTCATGGATAGCCTAGCAAACAGAACTAGACATCCACTTGAGGCACAGCCTTCTCTGTAGACATGATTGAGGTTTAACCAACACAGCAGAAAAGCAGAGGAGATAAAGAATTGGATGTCACACTTCCAGCCTCCTGAACACCACTTAAGAGAGCCTCAGATTCGAGTGCCATTACCCAGACACAAGACTTGCATTTTCTAGCACACACACATAAAACCACATTCCCAAAAGAGGCTGGGGTTGTACCTATGTCATTACAGCAATTGCAGGCAGAGAGAAGGGACTTAAAGTATAGGTGGCTTTTTTTTGCAACATAGCGAACTGCTGTCCCTTCTAATTAAATGTAATAAAAGCAGTCATTTGTGTGAGAAGGTTTTTCAAAATTTAAGCCCTCAAATTCTCAGCTCCTAAATCAGTATCACAATGCCCCACATATATTCCTGGTTCTTATAATTACTGAAATTATGGTCTACCTTGGACTGTACAAATGCAGAGTAAGGGGAAAAAGAAATAGAAGAGCTATTGCCCACCACTGAAGATCAGCTAGATCCCAGGGAACTCTACCAGTAGCCAAGCTGTCTGCTCCTTAAACACTTCTAGATGGGTACCTCACAGCTCTGTCCACAAAACGTTGATACCAGAACACAGAAGATACTGCAGGAACTTAATGCTACCTACTTGTATAGGACAGAAATACTGATATAAAGGGAATTACATGGAGAGTGAAGGCCTGCCTGGCAAGAGTAAGAGTAGCAGAACTGAGCCCTTCACTGACAATCCAGCCCAGGTTAGATGTCCAAGTCTAAAAATGTTGGCTAATAGTACTTGGAGGACGCTAAAGCTGTCAGAATTTAATTTGGCCTTGCAACTAATAACAAAATTCTGATAATATAGACATAAAATCAGTAGTTCCCATCCCACCACCCTGTAGGAGGTTATATCACATATAGTATCCATATACCATAAATGGGTTTAACTTCTCCCCCTAAAACCAGATCCTTGACAATAGTGCTTTTGACTCTAGTGGAGCTACCGCTGGAATAATATTTCTGCCGACATAGGACAGGACACTGGGTTCTAGTTTCAGTGCTGTTTGCTTTGTGAGGCTCTGCTGGGTAACTGGCCCCATTGTTCAATATTGAGGCGGATATTCTGAGTCACTTCTTGTAGAAAAATCTGTTTTCTATAAAGAGCTGACAACCCCATGAGTCATTTACCTTTGTTACCAGTTGGAACCAAAGGGATGGTGGAGGACAGAGTACTGAAAGCAGAAGCTGGCTTTCTCTGGGAGATAGTGAATTTGGTCTTCAGCACAGCCTAAAACAAGAGGAGCTCCAGAAAGGACACACACGATCCCTATGCTAATAGATCAGAGTTGAGCTAGAAGTTTCTTCTGGCCCAGAAATAAAAAGGAGAGGTATTTTGAATTGCTAGGGGAAAACACGCCTCATCCCTAAAACACTAACCAGGCCATGGATGTACTCCCATTTTTTGTGGAGATTAGGTAGTACTTCTCACCTTCAACTACTCAATGGAGGTCATACTCAGATGAACAAACTTCTTAAATGTCATGTGTCATGTCATGTGTCCAGCACAACACTCTGAACCCACTTCTATCTCACTGTCTCCGCTAACCAGGCTGGGACACCATGTATTCACAGGGCAGAACCACAGTTTCTCTTCCACTCCATGAATGTATGTGTCCAATTCCAATTTAATCTGCTGGATCCAGTGCCTGAAGTCGTGCAGTGGAGAAAAACCATGGCATTGCACGGTTGGCTTTGACCCACAGCTTGTCATCTGGCCTTGCTTGCATCTGCAGCCTGACTTTGCAAAGACCCTAAATCCCTCTATGACATGGCCTAACAAGGTGAACATGCCCCCAGCTCCCCAAACATGTTCCTACCACGTGCTGTCCTACAGAGGATCTCATCTTAGGAAATCTGCTCTTTGAAAAGGTGTTCATGCTGTCCTACAGAGGATCTCATCTTAGGAGATCTACTCTTTGAAAAGGTGTTCGTGCCACACCAGTAATAAGTGATTACACCTTTGTTCACATATTAATCCAGCTACTTTGGCCAAGATTTGAAGAAATAGTAAGCAAAGGGTGCCTGTTTTCCACTCTTCTTTGCTTAAGGTTGGACTAGATGATCCCAGAGGTCTCTTGAACGCAATCAATTCTGTGATTCTGTAATCCTCACCTATCCAGTTGGATGTGAACAGATCCAGAGCCTGCAGAGACCACTCTGGGTTGTTTGGTCATTATCCCTTCTTCCTCCGTCTGGGTTGTTTGGTCATTATCCCTTCTTCTTCCTCCAAATCATAGACATGCAGACCAGGACAAAGTCTAACCCATTTCTGGCAAAAAAAAAGGATCTAAAAACCTTCTTTCTGCAACATCCGTCAGACCAGGACAAAGTCTAACCCATTTCTGTTAACAAAAGGGATCTAAAAACCTTCTTTCTGCAACATCTGCCTGATTTCTCAGCTCTGCACGTATTGAGCTCTGGGAGAAATGCCGTCTGATTGCCTGAACATGGGAATGCCTGCATTCACAGTCTGGGTCTGGATGAGATTCCCTTTGTGGATTCAGAAAACCCCTATCTGAGAAAAGATAATAACTGGAGAAGAGCCCAAGCCACAGAAGTTCCATCTGGACTCATCTGCTTAGATCTGTTCATCTGCACCCTCCTGCAGGAGCAAAACTGCTGCAAGGCACCTGCTGAATGAAACTGGTGCTTGGCACAGAGAGAAGCAGTCGTGCAACGATTAAAGCCAGTTGTGCTCAGCCACAGAGGAAATAAAACCGTGTCCATGGCCTTTCAGGGGTTGATTTCATATGACGTGAACTCTCAGCCTTGCTGAGTTTGTTTTCTGCCTGATCTCCTAAGGCCATGGGAGTAAGTGCTCTGTGACTTGATGTATGTAGGAACACCTCTCTGCCCCCTTGCTACATCCCCACGTGCCAATGGCAGCTAAACTTGAGATAAAATCCCACAAGTTTCTACAGGGCTTATTGAAAATCATCATCCAAATAGAGCCAAGAGGCTTGTCAACTTCTCCCATCTAGAGAAAAGCTGTGATCAGAGCTCCAACTTCATTAGTGACTAGTACAATCACATGGAGAAAGATTTATGGAGGCTCCAACTAAGACAAATTGGTCTTCTTGGTTGGAAGAATCCCCTCCCAGCCCCAGAGAAGCCTCTGGTGCTCTATAAGGTAGAAGTTCACATGCAGCCTCCTCTATGATTCAGTGAAATAAATTAACCAACCATGAAACACACTGCAGAGCACACATCCTGGTTTCCGCTGTGCGTAAAATGGCTTTATTTTGTATATGTGGAGCAATAGTTGGTCTGCTAGGGTTTCTGAGCTGTGAGACATTTTTCAGACATTTTCCTTGAATCCTTGAAAGGTGAAAGATCTTTTTAGTTAAAAGAAGGTTTATTTTTAATAAAAGCAAACAGAAAGCAGGGAGGTGGATAAAGTGTCTATGTACTCATCTAACTCCACTGTCCAGGATTTGAACAAACCTAGGATTTATCAATTTGGTCTTAGTGAATTTCCACCATTCGCTGCCAATTCTGACTTGAAATATAGGTCATTACAGGCACTGACAAGTATGACCCTCTTCTCCCCAAAATAAGTTTAACTGGATTTCTGTGTTATATGCTTAGCACTATGTGAGGAGATCAATTTCTACAGAAAACATTAAAGAACCATCAAGGAGCAAGAAATTCCTGTAAACTTTTCCACAAAAATATTTCTCAGGATATGAGCCAGCTGCAAAATTGAGCATGGAAGAGATAATCTCTTGGAGATGTCAAATATGTTGTCCCCAGAAAGGAGATTTCATGTTCCTGATGATGACAACCTTTGCTATCAGATGAGAGAACTCCTCTGTGCCTGAGTTGTAGAAACTGTAGAGGAAGGATTAATAAAGGTTGGCATTCATCGTTGAAAGAGGAAGAAGTGCTTGGATGGAACAGCCATTTTCAGGCTGAGATAAAACTGGATTGTGAGTTATATGAGCAACATAGAATTATACACAACAACATATACCAGGGAGTAGATTGTGTGTGCTTCTGTGTAATTTACTGCCATCTCATTGATGTGGTCAGACTGGAGTATTATTTGTAGGCATATTACAAATCTTTGCTGGCTTTAAGGAAAGGAAACATTTACATTGGCCAGACATTTGGGATAATAAATCAGAAACTCAGCAATCCATTAAAACAATGTAGATAGGAACCTGAAGGCAGATTTCTGGACAAATTTCAGAACCCCTGTTGGAGAGAAATTAAGCAACAGAAGGGTAGGGAACTTGAGATACTGATGATGTTATTTCAAAGCCTTCTTCAATGGAAAATAAGGATCTTCTCTCATTGTGGGTGGGTGCAGAGGCTGTCCTGTCACCTGCTGAGTTCCTGTCCCACAAAACCAGGATGAGGCTCCCCAAATTGCAGAGAGTCTCTTTCACTCTCTTCCACGCTCTGCCCATTGCGGTAGGATCAAGGAGATGTCAGGTGAACAGGAAT
Source organism: Cariama cristata (assembly GCF_000690535.1). Lineage (NCBI taxonomy): Eukaryota > Metazoa > Chordata > Aves > Cariamiformes > Cariamidae > Cariama > Cariama cristata. Next base: position 25,348 of record NW_009601943.1, on the reverse strand, counting down.
TTCAGATCGTGTAGGATAGCCTTGTCATGAAATGGGGTGTCCACCTGGCCAGAAGGATTCAAGGAACATAACAGGGAGCTTTTGGCCATCATCTACATGGCCCACAGCATGCACCGGGTGTGCCATGACCACAGCAGAGATCTGTCCGAAAGTCTGGAGTGAGATGTCTTTGAGATGGGGGAAAGGGAAGCCCAGCCTCCCACCGGGTGACTTTATCAAGTCTAGTATGAGCCAAAATGCAGAGCCAACCCAGACCATAATGAAGGGGACCTCTTCACTGCAGCTGTGGTGAGACCAGCAGCTCTCATGGCGGTTTTTGGTCCAAAAACCCAACACCGCCTGCGCCTGTGTCTGCGTAATCGGAAACCGTTCTGAGAGGGGACAGTGGTACAAAAGAGATTGTCCGTTTGAAGTCTGACCTTATAAATGATTTGCAATGAGCCTGGACCATTTTTACACCCTCCAGGCCAATGTTTTGAGGCCACAGGAACTGACAGTGGAAATCGCATGACTGATTTGTTGGAGATTCTCATGGTCATTATTTTTAGATCATCTGTGTGTGGTGCAGCCTTTACCTCAGTTTAGTATGAGTCAGTTGGAATCAGCTACTCCATTATGTTATACAAAAGCTCTTATTTTCTCTCAAAACTCTGGCAATGAACGTACCAGAGCGCTGTCAGCTTCCTTGGCTCTAAGTGATAACTGAACTACATAGTGCCAGAAGTAAAATGCATTACGAAAATGTGCTCAAGGGAAGAAAGGAGCTATAAAAAGTTTTGTAGGTACAACACATGGCACTGCAGCCGAGTGGAAATAGATGGGGCTTTTAAGCTGAACAAACTGACAGGAGCTACAGAGGTGTCAGAAACAGTGATGCTGCTGTTAAAAGAAACAAAAGGCCACATGCAGTTGAAGCTCAGTGCTTAAAATTCAGTGTTTCCAATGCTGAGTTAAAATCAATAACAGAAGTACATAAAGTAAAAGCCTAAATCAGTTATAAACTGGATAACAGTACTTGGGGAATAACACTTACTAATAATCCGTTAAGCTCTTCATCTCCTCACAGAGGGTAATTATCAGAAGTGCGAAAAGCTCAAAGCAATTGAAGAATTTGAGAATGTTTTTTCTGAGAATAGAGAATTTCCCAACACACTGTGGAATGCCACTTGATGATTGATGCTTTTTGAAGGGTTCCTATTACCAAAGGGCAGAGCCTAGAAGAGGAGTTTGATGATTTTGTTGCCCTGGGAATCACAGTAAGAATAGAAAAATTGACAGTGTCAGTAACATCACTGGTTCTTGTCAGGAGAAAAAAAAAAGAAACAAAGAGAAAAAAAAGAAGGTAGGAAAGAAGGCAGGCAAGCAGGAAGGGAGGGAGGGAGGGAAGAAGGAAGGAAGGGAGAAAGGAAGGTAGAAAGAAAGGAAGGAAGGGAGAAAGGAAGGAAGAAAAAAGAAAAGAAGGAAGAGAGGGAGGAAGGAAGGAAGAGAAAGAAAGAAAGGAAGGAAGAAAGAAAGAAAGAAAGGAAGGAAGGAAGGAAGGAAGAAAGGAAAAGGAAAAGGGAGCTAGAATCTTGTGATTATGAATGAGTTCCAAGGAAATTAAATAAATATGAATAAAGGGAAAAAATCTATTATTTAGAGGAAAAGAAATGCTAGGAGAAAATGTTTATCGTTTTTTTACGCTTGATGTAGAACAAAACTCTGATCTGTATTTATAACTGTTAAATTATGGAATGTTTCCACTGAAGTAGGACATCTCTTGACATTTTTTCAGTAGAAAATGAGAAGAAAAAATAGTGCTCTTAGGAAGTGATGGCAGGCTCACCGGGGACATGTAGATGTACAGAGCAATATCTCCATGTATTTGAAGTCCTAGGATCTGCCATTGCTTCACAGAGGCTACAATGTGAAACAACACAAACATCTGTAATGTCCCATAAGACAACCTTCATAGCCACATGACGACTTTGCCATGGTAGAAGTAGGAAAAAACTTACGGTCCTCAGTGGCCAAACTGGACAGAAAGTTTTTTAGTTGATGAAACAATATAAGAGTTATTCATTTTTGACCAGGAAAAATGTAAAAGTCAATAAAACCTTTTGCTGTCATAGTCTTGTTAGGTGGGAATGGGTTCAGGGCAGCTCTGGATGTTCTGGCGTTGGATGGTGTTGAATTGTGGTGTGGTGGAAATGAGGTTAGGCTGACCTGACTTCAAAGACTTTGATGAAGGTAAGGCATTGAAAACCTAAAAGACTTAACTGTAATGATCTTATGTATATATGACTGGCACAAACGTTAAGAAATTTTTATTTAACCAATACCAACAGATATTCTAATAACTTGCTAAATGAGTGCAAAGGAATATGGAAATGCTTTGTAGTATGCATGAAAAAAAAAAGGTGTAATAATAGTGCTTATTCTTCTGGATGCAAGTCCTTTAACTCTTCTCATTGCTTGCTTCTTTGGGAAAAGGAGGTTGGATTATGGGGAGGGGGCGGGGGAAGAAAAAGAGAGTGCCAGCAAAGCTTTTCCTCTTTGTGACTATTTTTTTGCCTTTGCTCATAATGAATATTAATTCCCGCTTTTCATTTCTTCTTAATTAAGTCCAGGTCTATAATGCTTTTACTACCCAGAATCAAATCTAAAAAAGGAAACCGCTCCCAGTCCCGTGTAGGCATAGAATTGCTTCTTTTGCCCAGATAAAATTAATTCAAGAGAAAACTAGTTGTTTTGAGTCCTAGAACCTAGTAGAAAAAGCATTCACCATCACCAGAGCAGAGTGCTTAAGGTGCCACAGGGATGTTGTAAGAGGAGACACGGTTTTAATGTGACATCCCATCACACCTCAGCAATTACTTGAATGCTGAACATTGATAGTTACTTTGGTCAATGATATTGTCATAAGGAGCTGCAGTTCTAAATCCTATTAATTTGAATTGTCAGTTATTGTTATGTCAGGCTGGGACAGGCAGATGCAGGGAATTGTTCCTTTAACAGCTGGAATGGCCTCTTCTGTTAGGCACAGCTCATGGTGTGCAATGTGGAAGATGTAAAACTCAGACCAGTCAAGGTGACCTCTGCCAAACATTTTGGCTTTGTTTTTGGAATAACTCAGATAAACGCATGTCTGAGAACAGAACTTCTACCTGCAAAAGCAGTGCGCTGCATAAAAGATGACACATTAGACTTAGTAGCAATGAACACAGTTAACTCTTGCAAGACCACACATAAAATGGAAAACTATCTCAGCGTGCAAGTAAAAGAAGATATTTTAACAGCCTGCTTCAGTTTTAGAAATATCTCTGTCAAGTCTTGGGGCCTTTCTGTTGGTTAGAAGGGAGCCTAGCTTAGACAAAACACTTATTTAGTCCCTCCACATGGATCTTGAAAGATTTTCAGGCACTTAAAGACTCAGGCAGTTGTCAGCAGAGGAGGAAAATGGAAATAGTTCCATGAGGAACTATCTTAAGAAGGGAGGGGTCTTACCCAACTTCTAAGTAGCTACAAAGTAAAAGAGAGACATTTCAAAAGTCCATGAAAGCCTCTAACTTTGAGTCAAAAACGTGGGGTCTTCTGGCTGTTGCATGGCCTTGCCGCACCCTGAAAAACATCCAAGACCTGCTGTACAAAAGTAGACACCAGTCCTTTAAAGATTTTCAGAGGGGTACGCTCATTCAAATAAGCCCTACTGAGCTTCTCACTAAGCCAGGACCTAGCAGTTCTGGATCCAACTGTATTCCAAAGCAGAGTATTTGCAGTGTGTCCAAGGTCCGTGAACTAGCTTCTCCATTTGCCAAAAATCAGGGATTGATTTAGTCTCTTTAATCATTCACACAGCAGTTCCTTTATCACTCCTCTGCTCCATTAAAAGAGAGGTGGTCCATATCTTTTTCCCAGAAAAATTGCCAAAAGCATGAGCTAATCATTTCTAAGAAGAACAGAGTCTCCCTGGACAGCTGTTAACAACCATCTCTTAGAGTGTCTGATGCCTTCTCTGTCCTTTTTCTTTCAGCCCTTGGGTTTGACCAACCCTGCAGCCCAGTCTCGAAGGTGTCTCTGTTTCCCATATCTCTTAAACAATATCTTGGGCCAGATTCTCAGCTGGACTAAATCAGTTTACCTTCACTGACCTCAAAAGGACTAAGCTGATAGATATCAGCTGAATATCTCTGTCTCATCCAAAAAGTTCTGTTGATTTACACTCACAAAGGCTTGAATCATTATCTCTCAAATACCTGCCTTGCTTTTGTGATAGATTTTTGGCTGCTATTAAAGTTCAGCATCATCTAGGAGCATCTCCTAGTAAACCTGGCCAGCAGCACTGGGTCAGAAAGAAAATCAAAGTTGATCTTTAAGCAAGTAACTTTAATGGAATTAATTTGGGAGTGTTTTCCGTAGAGGAGCCCCAAATTCCTCCTCTTTCTCAAAACTGTTTTCCGGGTCTTTTTTTCCCCCCCTGTAAGTATTCTCAAGTATCTACAGGCAACATTCCTTAGCAAACCCCTGCATATACCAACAAGTAAATCAACTGCGCCTTTTCACTCCCGTTCTTAATTGGGACACGGGTACAAAGTCCATTGATTTTAGCAGGAGCTTGTCTTGAAACGCCAGAAGTATCAGCCTTTAGATTAATATTGCCCAGCATCCATTTTCCCTCTTATATAGCAAATCTACATTGACTTGGGCATCTTGGAGACAGAAGCAAGCAAGGTATGGAAGGCTGAAAGGAGGAAAGAAGGGCAAAACACCAACGGTTTGGCATCACATTGGGCTTCAGTTTTACTGCCACTATATTTGAAATGTGGGATTTTTTCTGAGGGTAAAAGCATCTGTTTCTGTGGCATCTCTCTCTCATCTGGGGCTGTACTTTATTTCCACTTTAGCTTCACAACAATACCCCTGAATGCCTTTCTCTTTCTCCTGTTTGCTAATGCCAGCGTTAAATAAACAGAGAAATACATTGATCACTGTGATCAGTTACTTGGACCAGTCATTCCAGTATCCTGCTTCAGCTGTCGTCATATCAAGCACTTTATAACAAATATCCAGTTTGGCTGGAAATCAGAATGTCTATCAGAAAAAAAAAAAAAAAAAAAAAAAAGAAGAAGAAACTACATTATGTTTTACTCTTTTTATCCGACAGAGCTATGGATATCAAAAAAAGAGAAAAAATCCATGCTGATGTAAGATGCAGCTTGATAAATTCCTGGGGAAATATAAATTACAGGCTACACTGTAATCTCTGAACTGAAGGAGTCGGGAGTCTCCTTCTAATCATGAGTTTGAAGCACGTGAAAATCTCCACAGATCTTGGTGGCAGTCAGTTTTATTTCACTGCAGGAAGAATGGCTTCTGGCCTTACGCCAACTGAGCTCCGCAGCAGTACTCAAATTTCTGAGGACTTAAATGTTCCTTTGTTTTTTCATCTGAAATCCTCTTAGGGAAGCAGAATGGCAGCGATGAGAAAGTAAAAGTATCACGGCCATTCCTCCACAGGACCATATCCTCATATCCTAGGCTTGAGAAAAGAACTCAGGAGAGCAAGCTTTAAGGCTTGACTCTGCCAAAGACATGACCTCGGTCATCATCAGACGGGGCCGGTGATTCAACATTTTTACTGTCTCTTACTATAGCGGGAAGAGAGATCCTTTTTTTGAGTTGCCAAGTAAGAGATAAGATGCAGGCAGGAGGGAAGGAAAGGGGGAGGAATTTATGAGAGGGATAGTTTGAAGAGATAAGAAAACAGTATGCAAATGCACTTTCCTCACAGACCTTGTCTAGAACATCTTCGAGTCTGGAGCTCTGTGTCATGGGACAAGCGTCATCTGCCAAGCAGAAGAGCGTACACTGAGTTGTGTGGTGGGGAGAGGAGAGGTGATATCGTAACTGCATCTGACACCTGAGGCAACGTGCATCTTTCTTCAAGGCTCATATATGGATTGCATGAACAGCCCTCTCTGCGCAACTATCTTTATGTCTTCAGTTCATAAAGCACTTTGGGTTGGGGTAGGCTGCAGGCTACCCAGAGAGTTCAAAGTCAATAGAACCACTAGATCAACTCATCCAAACTCTTCTTCATCACAGGCCACAGATGACAACACTATGGAAGAGCTGCAACAGTGAGATCCAGGGCCGGTGTCAGATCAGCTTGAGTTTCACACTGAGCATGTCTATGGCACCCTTAGGTCTGCAATACCACAGTAGGAGAAGACTGCAAACTTGTGAAAAATATTCAACAACAGAGCCCCCTGCCACATGAAATCAAAGGGAATATCCAGGTCCTAATCAAGTGCTAATCATCTCTTTCCTAAGGCGTGGAGCAGAGTGCCTGGTTCCTTTTGAAAGAAGACTGTCATTTGTTTCTATATTAAAACAAGCCTGTTCAAAGACTAGCAAGAAGAGCAAGGAGACCTTCACCTAGGACAAAAGTTTGAAAGGAAACACTGAGGGAATTAAGGCTATTTCGAAACACTCAGTTCTGAGAGAAAGGCTCCATTTGGGAGGCAGTGATACTGCTGGGGTACTCCAGCGATGCTGCTAGAAGCTGGCATGGGAGGAGAGGAGCCAGTCCACTGTGCAAGATGCTTGCAACCAGGTGGAACAACCCAGATAAACTCTGAATGTGGGGTTCACATAAGAATCAACACAGTAAAGAAAAATGAAAGAAAAAAAAAATTATTTGAGCATGTTCCCGGTTTTAAAACTGGTACCAGCTTGAAGAGACATGAAACTCTGCTAAATGTTCTCTGGCTGCATACAATGGGCCACCAAGGTCCCCTAAGGCAGGACTGCCTGCTTTAGAGACATGATGGAGGATGTGGAATTGCTAGTCAAGCCATTTAATGTGAATCAACTCCATAAACTGAAAAAGAATATCTTGACTCTGACAGTGGCCAGAAACAGATATTTACAGGAAACTATAGAAATAAGGTGAGCACAAGATGAAAGTCCGCAGCTCAAGAGCTTCCTAAGCTCTTGTGGTGATCTTTCTATTTAACAGCCCTGCATGATTTTTACCTTTCCTAGGTTTGTCTACTTATTGAAACCTTTTAAACATTTAGCATTCACACTGTCTTCAACAAAAATTTTCATAGCTTAGCTATACTTCGTATGAAAAATTATCTCCTTTGGCTTCCTCAGAACCTGCTACCCAGCACTGTTATTTGATTTCGGAAGTGCTGGTAGTGCAAAAGACAGTGAGGAATAACCGCCCTAGTGACCTTCCTCATGTCATTTAGGATTTTATTAGCCCACTGGAGCAGGTTCAAGCACAGTGCATACCACACCTTGCCCACCTTCTCATCACCCAGTGGCTCACAGTCAGGTTTTGTGGGTCTGTTTCATGGTATCCACCTGGTCATGCTGAGGTGGAGCTTTCTAGCTGAGACTGAGACTATGCTTACAGAAATCCAGTATGGAAAGTCAGGAGATCACAGCTTGAGAAAAGTTTTGGGTTTTGACTGTGAGAACAGAAATAGCCACCATTAGAAATGCAGGACAACTCACTTATGGTTAGATCCTCATCGCTTTGAGCTCACTGTAAAACTCCCACTGCCCTGAGTACTGAACAAAAGTAGTCTGAAGTTCAAAAGTGTGCATGGATTTGATTTAGAGCAGGAATTCTGTCCTCATTAAAAATTATGGCAATATCTCAAGTTCTTGCCTCCCTTTTCCCTGTTATCCTCACCACATCAGTGGCTAGACTGCAGGGGTGGAGGTTATTTTTTAGATGTCAGATACATGAAAACTTCACATCTTGTGCTATGAAATCAATGATGCGATAAATTAATTTAGACTCTTTCTCTGGCTGGAGGGAAGGAGACTGGATGAAAGAAGAAAACAGGACTTTATTGTTTTGTTTTGTGGTCATTGAGGTTTTTGTGCTTGTTTTGTACTATCCTTCAAGATTTTGATGCAAAAGGTTGAAATATGTAGATAGTTCATACAAAGCACATGTTTAGATAAAAGAACATACTGAATTTTTCTTTCCCTCCCCTTAGTCTCTCTTCCCACTATGGAAAGAGAGAATAAGAGTGTAAGAGTATCAGAGAGTATGAGATATCAGAATATCAGATATATTTATCAGCATATCTGATAAAAATATCAGTTAGCACACCCACAGACACACAAAGGCATGGTAAAATGCTCACCACTTTTTAACACCCTTTTCAATGCCTGAAGGCCAAATCCCACATTTCCAAACGTGCAGAAATCTCATGGAGGTCCTTTCTTGTAGGAGCGAATTTGGAGGAAGAACTTCAGTTTCAAAACTATGTCCTGAAACAGGAACTGCCGTTGCTTTAGTACTTTCTACATGTCTTGAACAGAGTTCGTGCCACCTAGGATAAGAAGAGTTCTGGATATCAGTTCTGGGACTGTATCCTCTGTCTTGCTGCCTTCTGGATCCTACAATTTCAGCTGAAGTTCATCAAACTTGAGGTGTTTGGAACAAAATATGCTGGACTCAGTGAATGAGTGTGTCCTAGTGTAATGTTGCCTGGTTAGAAAACTTGTCTGCACTTTCTGTTCTCGTTAGGACAACCTTCCTCTGCTATGCTGTGCATGGGAGGCTAGCTGCTCCCTTATGGATGCTCTAGAAAAACTCCCTCTGTTTCTGTGACAGAACAATCTAAACCTACAGCAAAGGGAAATTGCATAATAGATGTATGTCTATTGACCATACAAGAACTGCCAAAGATATCCCTATCTAAAATCTTCAGAGTATGACAATTACCCACACTTGGCAGTCTAAGATGAGGGGATCATATTTCTTCCAGATCACCCACTAAAATATGCAGCAACCCCACATGAGGCTGTGTTTTTTATTGGGAACCCTTTGAAACCATTCATCTCGCTACAAATGATATCTGGCATTATTATCCCTTGTAAAAGGACGGGGCAAGGAAGGCAAATATCTGCTGACAAAGACAGTGTTTCTTTATATTTTGGCCCTATGGCACGCCCGAGTACCAGAAAAGTTAATTACTACCACAGTTCAGCTGTAATCGCTGTGGAAGGACTCATTTGATAATTGTGATTATTATGGCAATGACACTGGGAAAGTCAAGGACTTCATGGTGAACAGGTCCCTCCAGGAGCAAACAGAGGATTCTCCACGCTGCTGTAGGTGCACAATCAGTTGGTTACATCTCATCTTTTGGACTTCCCTTACGATCAACAGAAAAAAGTCAGACGAGTCCTTGATCTAGGTATCTTCTGCTTTGGGAGCACATGCCAAGGCTATACCAGCTCCATTGACTAATGCAGTTGCTTAGTCTTAGGAACCTAGTGATACTGGAAATGCTCCAGGGTATTCCATCCAAATTCCAGCTACTGATCCAAAAAGAAGGCTTTCATATATACTGTGTCATATCTGCCAGTCCCATGTGGAGGTCTCAGATTTCCTGGGAAGTGTCAAATGCCAAAAAGTACCTATGCTTAGGGAACTGTATTGAGTCCATTCACCGTACAGTGTCGTCTACATCTGATCTTACTTTACACTCGATGGAAACTTAGCAAGTATCATTAATGAAGTGAAGAGTGAGAGTCTCTTATTCTACGTATTAGAGTTATGAATACTACCTATTCTTATTCTAGCAGTTGTCCAAACTGATCAGATAAACTGAAAGCTGTCAGTAAGAATGCATAATGTGAAGCAACCTTGCATTGAGAATGAAGACAAGAAAGCAAGGGTCCCCATTCTGAGTTGTTTGGAGTTTTTTTAACTAGATTGTACAGTAATCAATGCCAAGAAATAACTATTTTTACATGTATTCCACACAAGGAGAAAGGCTAGGATTCAAAATGTCAGCTTTTAGCACCGCTGTTGTTCCTCTCTACTGCTTAAAGCACAGATGAACCTTTTTGGATTGTTACCACCATCTCACCTTTTCAGAAGGTTTATCATTTGAAACCCACAACAGTCAAGTTTTAAAAATGAACAGAAATACTCAGGGACTCAGCTTTCCCTTAAAATAAGTAGCAATCCAGATTCTGTACTGAAGTGTCTTTGGGAATTCAGTCTGGATCCACTTCAGCACCTGATCTGTATTGTTTCAGCCTAGACAGTTTCTCCCAGACCTGGCTGCATCGACTTTCTGGCTGGTCAAAGCTAGAATGGGATCTTGGGGAGGGGAGGGAAGATCTAAAAAAGGTTGTGTTTTGGACACCAAACCTGAGGGACATCAAGTAATGTCTGGGGAATATCATCTGACTCAGCTTGGAAACATATCACCAACTTGCTACCATGACACCCTTAATGAAAGTGCCAGAGAGCAAAAATCTAGGAAATATGCAAATGTGGCACCTCTATGTCATCAACAATATGTCTAACCATGTTTGAACAATTGGTTGTTCGTTGCTGACCGCATGGTGTTTGCTTGTCCTAGGAGGGACTAGGAGATACTACTCAACAAGTCCACAGCCTTTCTGTGTCCAAAAGTGTCCAGAAAGGACCAACTTGCCCTTAGTTGAGTCACCAATCTCCCAGAAACTCTGTTTTGGGGAAAGGGAAGCCCAGATTCTTCCACTGACTGTTGCAATTCTTCGGTTTTCATTAAACCTTGTTTCAAGGACTTAAACCAGTATCTACTTGAAGAATAGCGACTTAATCCCTCTGTGTTTCAGTCAAGTCCCCATTTGGGAGCTGAGGGTGATGCCACACTCTCTGTTCAGGAATTCATCAGAGATGGTGTTTTCGAGCCCGTGCTTTTGCAGCACCTGACTCAGCAAAGCCACTGGGTGCTAATGTGATGCAAACAGCTACTTGCAATAAAGAATGATAAATAGTTTGTTGCCTTTCTTTCCCTTCCAAGAGCTGTTTATTCAATTCTGAGTAGTTAAGTAAAAATACTTAAAAGAAACAACAGACATATATTACAAGAGTGAGCCAGCCATTTCAACCAAAAGGATTAATGCCAAAGCTGAATCTGTCAGTCTTATGATTATTTCTCACTTGACTAATCCAAACCCCATCAAAGCCTGTTCAAAGACTCCCACTGACTTTCATGGGGTTTGGATCAGCTGTTTTGCAATTTTCCCAAAGCAAACAAAACCAGCATGATGAAAGAAATGTGAAGAGACAGGAGAAACACAAAGACCAAAGCCAAACACTGAGCATCTTCTAATCAGGAGACAATTTTATCCCATGGGATCACAAAAATAATGTTTGAAGATATGAACAAATTCTGAAAGATAGGACAGAGTCTGCAGCCTATTGACTCATAAGAGAGGAGGGCTCTGTGCAGTTCTTCCCTGACGGTAAACCCAGGGCTCATTTCCCTGAAATGAAAGCCTGTGCTTAGTGGCAGTTGCCAGGACCAACTGAGGAGCTCTTAGCTCTCCACTTCTTGTCTGGTGGCTTTGGTACAGATCTTCTGCAGGACTCTGCTCACATCTGCCAACCTTCTGTAGGTTTCTCATATACCTTGAGTCTATGGATATACCTTGGGCACAGGGACACGGGATGCTTATTTGTGGGCAAATAAATCCCACGCCATATAAGTCAGCGAGACTCCTGGTAACTTCTTCTCTGTGTAAGACAACTGGTCGGGGCTGTGACCCACCAGTTCAGGAACCGCAGCCAAATGCACCCACAAGGAATCAGTTGCCTTTCTTTATAACAGAATAGCCTCTAAAGGGCGTAAATGTATCAGGTGCTCTATACAGGCCTTAATGAAAGATGAGCTAAAGCATGAATGAAAGCTAAAGCATCATTAAAGTTTCTTCTGGTCACTTTGTAGGATTGGAAGGTCATACATGTAACACAAGTCAGATATTTTGGAACTCATTACCTAATAAAGAGGAATTACTCACAGAACTGGAATTTGGTGGTTTCTGAGGGATCAGCAATCATAGCTTGATAACAGTCCTTATAGGAAAATGGAAGTGTCTCAACCCATCATTTATATTCTTGGTACTTCTAAAAGACCTCTTGTCTCTGACCTGTAAAGATTAATGAATAAAATTGATTCAGAGGAGGAAAAGCAGATGAAAAATGTACATGAACTCTGGGAGCTTTTCATTAGATATCTAAAGGGGTGTGATTTCACAAGGACAGATGGCAAAGTAAAAACAGAAAGAGTCAGAAAATCAATATAAAATAAATGAAAAAAAGAAAAACAAAGAATAGATGTGGGAGATTTTGAAGTGCACAGAGGTAAATAATGTTTAAGACCCTAAAGGATTCCTGTCTGAGAGAGCCTATCTGAAAGAGCTTTTAAAGCATCATTTGAAGCAAAAAGGTCGTGGGTAGAAGAAGTAAAACTATGTCTAATAATATAGAAAAGACAAAGTTGCTCAGTAGCAATGTAGAAAAAGTTAGAAAATGTTTTGCAGTGTGAGGGAGTGAAAAAGCTTAACCTTTTCCTTTTATCGAAAAGAAGATTTGATCTGTTGATCTTTCAACTCCAAATGAGATGCTATTCTGCACAACATTCACAAGGCTGTTACTGGACTCGGCGCAGGACTCATTAGGACAAACTCTGCCCTGTGTTAAAGCAGGGTTAGGATGATTGATTTAGTGGTTCCATTGATTTTAAACCTTCTAGGCAGTTTACAGTCTACAGTCATCAAAACTGCTTTATAAAGTGAGAACAGGGAGCTAGTCACACCTGAGGGCAGCCCATAAACTCTGTGGATGGGACTTGAAGGAAGATTAATGACCACCTGCAGAGGTAATATCACAATATAAGAGGGATTTAAAGTAACTACTTGTACTTCCAGTGACCACACCAAGGGAGTACATGCGATCAATTGTCCTGACCCATCGGAGCAGAGGCAATATCTTAAAACACATCAATACCTTCATTTGCAGGATTCTGACAGTTTCCAGGGTCCCAGAGTAACATCTCACCGACTGGACCATCCTTCCCCTCTTCATTCTTTAGCATCAACTAGTTTATCCATCTCCCTTTTTTTCTCCAGACCAGTTTTATCTGACATAGTATTTACACTTCCGTGACAAACACTCTTTTCTCTTTAAGAAAGTGCTTGGATTTTATACCCAATATTCCCTTTCCTTTCTGCAGAGCAGAGAAGGAATGGAGCACAAATCGTCACTGATGCAGATATGCTGTCTGAAAATAAAAACCATCTCACAAATAATGGCACTTTTCAATCACAGTGCATTTGCACATTGGATGAGGAACAGAAGAATGTAGAAATAAGCATAGAGGTCGCTTTCTGAGACCAAGACATTACAAAGTGCACTTAAAAGAGAATCTACCTAGAGTAGTGCTGCAGCACTCGAAAATCAGAATGTGTTTCTGAAAAGGGCAAGGTTCAATAGAAAAAGAATACTTGTAGCTAAAGGGGCTGTATCCATACTAGCTTTACATTAACTAGTGCAGGTAGATCAGTGTCAACAGAGTCACCCAGACGTGATTCTGGATTAGCAAACTCTAGAAAGTGTATGTGCCTAGGCATTGCATACCAAACATGCAAAAACCCCATGGATGGCTGGTATTCCAGCTGGTAGTCGGTGTGCCATCCCCACTGCAACTGTCATTAGTACTAAGAGGCAGAATGGATCAAAACAAGCCACACTGCTGTAATACACTGGTTGAGTGAATGTATCTCCTTCCTTGGCCAACTCTTCAGGTAGAGCCTGGCAGACCTGGAAGGATGTAGAGAAGGAGTCAGTAAAGACGTGCGGATGTTGGGGAATGATTCCCTAGAAGATAATTTTGCCATGCACTGGGAAAAGGATAATTGATGATGCTCTGACTCATCACCAGTGGCAGCTGGGCCGTCTGTGCCGTAGGGCAAGGGAATGTAATCAAGTGCCTGGGAAGTGCCTACCCAGCTGAGGACTGAAGTGTATTGCTCTGCTGCCTGTTTTGCTGTCTGTGTATAGCTCTGCTGCTCTGTTGCTCTCTGCTTGCATTACTCACTGAGCAGTGAGAGTTCAGGTGGCAAACAGAGTGTAAAAATACAAAGAAAGGTGATGTTGCAGCCAATGTTTTCAAGAGCTCGCTCACTCTAAGTGATTTCATATTTGGACTTTCTGCATAAGATGTTTTAATATCTTAGGCTGAAGTACAAGGCTAACAAAGCCAGTGAACTAAATTCCTCCTAAGTCTGTCACTCAGTCTGCCCCATGGACAACATTCCTCTGAAGAGATACAGAGCCAACCAAGGGAAGAACCTCTTCCCTCTGGGAAGACCCAATAGGTGGAAGAACGTATGTGGACTTTTGGCTGTTTGATTCTGTACCAAAGCACTGAAGAATTACAAATTTGTAACCTTTCATAAGAGTGAGTTCTCCCTACAACATTTCTTAGTGAAGTAAACTTTCTTTCATATATTTTCTTCAGCCACACACGGTACCTTCTTTCTGAATTGTGCTTTCTTTACCTCTACCCTGAATTTAACTCCGGCACCAAAAATCTGAATTACTGGTTATTGTTCTCCTTCCAATAATCAGAAAATGTTTGGTCCTTGTTTAGGTTTAGCACTAATGTGAACCCTGAACATCATTCAACAATGGGATGTGTTCAGAGGTTACCACCGCTCATGGCTATCCATTGGTGGTTCAAAGGGCATTTACATTGGGCTAAGACCACACATAAGTGCAAATAGTGTGTTAAAAAGTATCAAAGGATGCTGGTAATCTTCTCAGGATGTGGTAACTCTGTGTCTTGTGATCTTGTGGACGTTTCTCTGCAGCTTCATTATTTTTGGTTATTCCTGTCTCACTGAAACAGTGCCTCACCTCATCAAACACTCTCTATTCATATGTTAAAGAAAAATCTTTTTTTTCTTTCCTACCTTTGAATACATCACGTAAGAAAAAACCTCCAAAGAGAGTTCAAGATGGGAAAGATGCGTCCAAGATGGTCAGAGATTTCCGGAACTACAATACTTCTACAAACATCTGAGGTTAAAAAAACCCAAAACACTATTTAACACTGCTGTTGAAATATGAAAAATGAAAGTTGTTGCAAATCACCTTGAAATCACATGAATCCTCCCAGGGAGTGAGGAGGCTGGAGCTAAGAAAACATGACTTTATTTGTTCTGCCTGTGGGGGAGTGCGTTATGTGGGTAGGAGCCACATTCAAGGCAGCTAGCAGAGACGGAGGAGTGTTTTCCTTCCTGAGATGCTGGAACAATTCTTTGGAGGCCTTAAACGAGTGGGACAAAGTGAATGCTCTGGTCAGTGGGAATGCTGAGCTGTTTGGGTGTATTAATCCCACAGCCTGACCCTCTGCCAAGCTTTATCTTTCATCATGGCTAAGGCATAGCTGTGTAGTGAACCATGACCACATCCATACAACCACAACTACCATCCAGGATTGAACTTCAGGTCTTTGAAACTGCAAACAGGACCTCCTATCACTTGAGCTGCGGAGCAACTAAAGGCAAATATATGTAGAGAAGATAGACTCTGCTTAAGCACTTGGACTGTGTTTTCTGTGCCAGAGCCTGTAAATTCACAGCAGTGATGTGTTGCACCCATGTGTATTGCTATCCAGAACAGGTTGAAATCATGCCAGTTTGGAGCATTTGGAGAGTAGTTCATATCTTCACTCTTTGGGATAGTACAACCTAAGAACTGGTTCAATACACAGATTCATGCAGAGGTCCAACGGAAGCTGGTGATGTTTTAAGCACACAGGTGAAATCAAGCAAATGCTTTGTTGAAGTGGAGTTTTTCTTCTGAACAAGCTGGGCATACAAATCTTAACAAAGTATAAGTAGGTACTCTCTTTGGACTAGAGCTGAAGGCGCAGAGCTGCAGGAACTTTTTCTACCAAATTATTGAGGATGAATAAGCATGATTGAGTTGGTAAACCTGCAGGACCAACATATCCTCCTGGTTTTGACACCATTGTGAGCACAAACAAGAACTAACATATACTGACTTTTTACACAGCTTCCTTCACTCTCATGACCTCTGTTCCCACAATAAGCATGATTGAGTTGGTAAACCCGCAGGACCAACATATCCTCCTGGTTTTGACACCATTGTGAGTACAAACAAGAACATATACTGACTTTTTACACAGCTTCCCTCACTCTCATGACCTATGTTCCCACTATCCACAGTAAGTAAGAGCACACTCAACAGTGTCTCTTAGTTTAAGCTAGGCGTGTTTACAGTTTCAGATGCAGCAAGATACAGCTTGACCTCAGGCTAACTTTAAATGAGTCTCCCATCACAGTAACATCTTTTTTTAAAAAAAAAAAAATGCTCAAAAAGGAAGAAAACTCAATAAAGTTCTAATACTTTGTCTTTTCGTGATGATGATGAGGAGAGTATCAAAACATAAATCAATGCAATGCCTACTGTATGAGCCTAACTTGCAGGCAGAAAATACAGTTTAAGGGTACTGAGTGGTGCAGAAAAAACATCTCTCCCTCAGTACTGGTTTCTTTTCTATTCCTTGGAGATTTTTTGTGGATGGAGAAAGCTCAGAAATCTTTGTATTCAAGAAGGGACTCATCGATAACTTTTATATAACCTAAAAGTCTGCATGCACATTGCACTGCTCATCACATCAAGTGCACTAAACATGACCTGCTTTAAAATAGACTGGTGTTTGTTTTGGTAGGAGAATAAGTTGGTTAGCACTCACTCGTAAAGGAGGTGGGGCAAGAGGAGAAAGGGGTGTGCAAACAGGCCATGATTTCAAATGGCCTCAATGTGTCTGCAAGTTGATCCTGTTGACACAAATCCTATGTTTTGAAGTGCAAGTGCCAAACCTTCTGTCTATCAGAATGCATCAGGCAAAACAAGTATGTTCCTCTATTCAACTGTTCGTTACAGGTCTGCAAACTGAAATCAGGAAAATCCAGTCAAGAGAAGTGACTGACTTCAGTATCCTCTCTGTGACACTGGGCAGTGAGGAAAAATGTAGAAGAAACAAGACAAGGCTAGAGCTGCATTTCCCATGGTTGTATCCTACCAGTTTGGAGGGGTCAGGAGCTTAGGAAGCCACTGGATTTATGTTCCAGGAGTTTCTCTAATCCCTTTTTAATCCCATTTATGAAGTTGCTTTCCATAACATTCTACCACTCAGTTGCACATCTGAAACACTGCGGACTTTCTTCCTGTCTTTTCTGGGGAAGTCTCTCCACTCTGAGCCCATTGGCTGCATTTTGCCTTCAGTCCTTAAAACAGTCTGGCAGAGATCTTACCCTTTGGCCTGGGCTCCTGGCCTCCATCTATTTTTGTAAACAGAAAACCATTTTTTCCCATTATTCTAAGACTGCAGTGTGACAAAAATTTGAAGTCCACACTGCTGCCAAAAGGAGTGGTCCTCTCCCCTCTTCTTGTGCCATCAGTATGACAGTACAGTGAATCAGATTGGGAAATCACTCCGGCTGAAAACTAACCAACTCAGTCCATCTCACTCCACAGCATTGCACAGACTTGTGAAGGTACAAGACAGAAGAGTGAGAGCACTTCGTTAAGAAGAAGAAAGAGGGTGGGATCATTTTTTTCTTTAGTAAGAAGCACATCCTTGCATCATGAGACTGCATGCTGAAACCATCTCCCTGCCTCCAATACCTTTTCCGTCATGACATTTTTAGTAAGTCCAAAAGGATGTGGACTCCCAAGCCTTTCCCTCCTGGAAGTCATGAAACCACCAGCTGTTTGCAGCCTGAAGGTCAGTGTTCTCTAAACAAGATAGTTATAGCCAGCAACCGGAAAACAGCCTTGTATCAAAAATTACTGTGGGAAGCTATCGCCGCACGTGCGGCCCAAGCAGTCTGACTTGCTGCTCTGTCCCCCAGCAACAGCCCATCATTCATTTTTCTTTCACTGCTAAAGAATGTGATTCATCCATGCCTTTACAGCTCAGATAGCCTTTTTCCAGTTGCAACCCATGCATGCCTCAGCCGTCAGTCACTGCTGAAATCAGGGTGGTATTCATTGGTAAGCCAAAGTTGTGCTTTCTTTCCTCTGTATGGAAGGGCACCTCGCCACCATTTTTATTTTTATTTTAGACAATGACTTCTT
>NW_009601943.1:0-7349 GCF_000690535.1 Cariama cristata | reverse complement strand
CAGGAATCATCAGAAGGCACTGCCTTGCACAAAAGAATAACGTGGTCAGTCATTTTTTCCAGGAACCACAGAAGCCCAGATACCACCAGTGAACAGCCTCTGGGTAGAGAAGTGGGTCTCAGCTCCTGCAGAGCTCTGCGCTCGCTGGCTGTGTCTATGGTAGTAAGCTAAATACGCACGGACTGTGCTCGGAGGCCAACTGGCAGTGAGGGCTCTGTGTGAATATTCTTAAGCTCTA
Organism: Cariama cristata; assembly: GCF_000690535.1. Classification (NCBI taxonomy): domain Eukaryota; kingdom Metazoa; phylum Chordata; class Aves; order Cariamiformes; family Cariamidae; genus Cariama; species Cariama cristata. Next base: position 7,111 of record NW_009601943.1, on the reverse strand, counting down.
TAACTCCCCCAGAAAGGGATTTCTGCTTCCAAACTGCTTTTCGGAAACGGTTCCTGGCCCATGCACTACTAGGAGAATAGCATGGGGTAAGAGCTGTTCCCAATGTACATTTGTATGTGTGTATACAGGCAAGCCACCCCAACTGGAGTGGAGAAAACTGAGTTGTAGGACTCATGTCATGATGTTGCAGTTGCCTTCAGGGCCCTTGGGACATTTTATATACCAGTTAATAGCAACTCAGAGCCAGAAAGTATCTCAGCTTTTCTGAGAAGGAGAGGGGACTGACATACTGGAATTATTTACATTTCAACCCATGTTGCTGAGGTGAAGTACAGAAGGTTCTTCTTATACTCCAGGAGTACAAGAAATAGAACTGCGGTACCGAAAGACATCAGTTTTCTTTCTATCCATGCTGTATCTTTATCTCACATTGTTTTAAGGACCTGCCACATGCACCATCTGGCATGTTTCAATGGCATGTACCTTCGTGCAACATTTAGACAGAGATAGTATGATGTTCTACTCAGTGACCACAGACACGATGGGAAGCTATCCTTTCATCCAGTCTTGGCCATATAAAAGTTCAAGCTCTACCCTACCTTGTTGAATAGACTCTTTCTAAAACAGTGGAAAAAGAAATCATTAGTTTCATGTGTTTTATCGCACCTGCCTTAGCTCTTGCTCTGAAAATACTCCCTGTTCTAGTAGGAGAACCTAGATGTCATTTAGATTAAACAATTAAGGGAATCTGAAAATACTCCCTGTTCTAGTAGGAGAGCCTAGATGTTTCATTTAGATTAAACGATTAAGGGAGGATTAATCTTTCTTAAGGACAAAAGTCTACAAGACAATTTGTTCAGTCTTAAGAGAGTCATCTAAGACAGATCAAGTTAATAGAATTGTTGAATCATGGAATCATTATGATTGGAAGAGACCTCAAATATTATCAAGTCCAACTGTATACGCAATGCCACCATGCCCACTAAACCCACTAAACCATGTCTCGAAGTGCCACATCTAAATGTTTTTTGAACACCTCCAGGGAAATAGTCTTCTGAAGATGCCTATTTCCCTTTTTTCATCATGAAGGAAGCCCAGGTGATGAACTTGGAATTAAATATCTAATGCCTGGATATCTACCTTAGGTAAATAGATCTCTCTGTGTGTATGCACAGTAGCTGGCATGAGAATTCACAGTAGAGTCCTGATTTTTCCCTAGGACTCCTACAAATTATTGAAATACTTACAAATACCAGAAACTGTGCGCTTTATAGCCCTCGGCTTGGGGGATTTGGCTGGCTTTGAGCCAAGTTTTCCCAAGTTTGGTGCAGCAGGACTGTGCAACCTCAACGTAGTTCTGCACAATTAATGTCAAGGTGTGAGGCAGTGCTTGAGAAATGACCATATATGGTGAGAAAAGTAAAAACACAGACAAAAGTGTAATTTGGACCATAAGCAGTTTAAATTGAGATAAAAGAAGGCAAGATACCAGGCAAGATGAATCTCAGTTGATGTGTCCTATGAACAAAGAAATCCGATTGAGTAACTTCATATCTTCTGTAGCTTTCACAGGCTAGGTGAGTGATAGAGTCCCCCACCAAGAGATGGGACAAACCAACCATGCAGAATGTATTTTTTCCAAGAATGTAAGACCTTTGCATTGGGTAACCTGCCAGGAACATTTTCTGGGTGAATGAAGACACCTGTGTTCATACAGTAAGAAATGGTTTTTAGCTCTGGGCAGCTATGGGGAGTGGGGATTATCATTTCATGAGATCCCTTTCAACATGCATCCCTACTAAAAGAAACCCTTATTACCTTTCTCCCTCTGACATGTTATTGCCTCTCTAACTCTGCAATGCCGTGGGCCAGTCAGGACTGATTGGTGGAGCACAGCCCAAAAACATCAGGAGATGTTCTGCAAAGCTCCTCCAAGAATAGACAAAAGGAATCACCCTGTGATTGCAAGAGACTTGGCAGCCGTAATAGAGCTGAGAAACACGGTCTTTCCCTCACCTGCAGCTCTTTTCCTTGCTCTTGACAAGATTTCAGAAATTATTTTTTGGAATGTAGATGTGTAATTTATACCAATAGCTGCATTTGAGCTATTCACTTTTCTTATACTTTTCAAAGTCCACAGACAGAAATAAGCTTCTTGAAGACATAGAAGAAATATGAAAAATAGATCAGATTTCTACACATCCTGAAATTCCTATCCCTAATCCTGCAAATTCCTATTTCTCCTCACAGATTATAAAAAAAACCTTAGTCATTAGCTCAGATGGAGCGACACTGTAGATGTCTGAAGTTGGATTAAATTAATCCTACCTGTAGTCTCAACTGTGTAGCCACCCCTTAACATCAGTGGAGAAAGAAAGATCTCCACCAAGCAATTCAGTTGAGCTGTCTGAAACACCTACCTTAGGACAGGATGAATACCCTTGAGAAGCACCTTCTCCCTGCACTGACTTTTAAGAAAGTTTCTGCAGCTAGATCTGGATAAACATCTGCTTGGACAGTTCTGGTAATGAACCGCCTGCCCTTGGTACTTTCCCAGTCCTGCCAATGCCATGACCAAGAAACATGAAAAGGCATAAAAATAGCTATTTGAAAAAACTCCTGGGATGACCGTGGGCAGGGAGGGCCTGTTTTGTCAGGGGTGATTAACGCTATGAATATATTATCTTTGAGTGCAAACTAATGAATGCCCTGTTCTTTCCATACTAAGGGGCATGGTTTGAATTTTAGCATATAATGTTCCGGCCAAAAAACTGGTTAGTCACCCCAGAGCAAAACAGCACGCAAACTGCGTGCACAACCAGGAGACAAGGACACAAGATCAAAACAAAGGGTGTGCCAACATGTCATGCTTAGTCCAGCAAAATGAACGTTGAATGGGAATATAAATACGTGAGAGAACTCCTACCAGGAAAGGAGTTATTCATTTATGCTGAAAGTCATTATTGGCACAGGAAGAGAGGTTAAAGATTGACCCAGTATAAACTTAGACTGAAAATCAGAAGGCAGTTTTGAGTGACTGGAGCAATTTGGTTCCAGTTTAGGTGATACTGAGTCACAATGTGATCAATGAATAACTTTCTACACCTTAAACAGGGTCCTGAGAGCAATTGGCTGACATATGGGAGAGAGACAGGCGTTATTTTGTTTGGACAAGATTTCTGGAGATCTATAAATCAAAAATAACATCCATGTTATTTGGATTTGGTTAAACAAATCTTGTGTTTAGTCATCAGGCAAACTAGATTTTGGTCAATCTCTGCCCGCTGCTTCACATGTTATTTTACCATCAGGACTGAAAACCAGCACATATTTATGTGTCTTTAAGTACATTCTTGTTCCCTGCAGAGGAAGGTACAGAAGAGTTCAGCCTCCAGCTCAGTAGACCCAGATGTAAATCCCTGTCATGCCTCTGGATCTCTTTGTGTCCTTGACCAAGTCCCTTTTGTCTTTGATCAACATTATCTACCTGTACAGACACAGCCAGAAGAAAGGCACAGGACAAAATTTTCTGAAGTGTTTGAAGCTTTCAAACTGTCATTGAAATAACAAGGCTATCACGTCCTCAATTCTAGGGGACCTTGACAGGTAACTGTCTTTGAGGATCTGTTTTCTCTCTGTTTCCATTTTGGCAATGTTTTTTGCTGATAGAACTGAAAGTAAGAGCACCCACCTGCATATGCTACCTGCCAATCAGCCTACAAAAGAGAACTCTTGTGAAAGCCAGTTTGTGATATTAGCACAGTCTCCGCTGTGTCCTATTCCTTCCGCTTTTGTTATGAATTTCAAATTTTCCTAGACATGCAAAAATCTTGATAGCAGCCTGCTTACCATTCCCTGTTGATTGTTGCAGTTCTAGTCCAGGACTAGAAATATGCTCAAAAGGGAAGACAAACCTGATGCTTTCAAGGATGCTGTTGTGCATCCCTGCAAGAGAACTTGGGATACATCTAAAAGGTGGGCTCAAGGTACAAGAAGATCTGATATGGTTGTGTGCTACAGACAGCAAAGAGCAACTTATATCGGCTGATATGTTATATTAGAGCAGCTGCAAGTCAAAGACTAAATAAGAGTGTAGACATCAATTTTGTCCAAATTAATAGCTAGGATTCACCACATCTCGCTTCAGTGATGCTGGGATTCAGCTCCAGATTCATGCACCACATTCAAGGCTCACTGTTACGGTTTTATATTATCAGTGGTGGGAAACCAGCACTTCTAGGTGTGATTCATCTGACCTACTTTAGATGTCTGCTTTATGAAGATATAAGAAAAAAAAAAAAAGTACTACAAAACCCAAAACACACTTAAAACCCCTACCAGAACATGTAAACAGACGGAATCGTGATCAAATAATGAGTCAAGAGAAGGGGCAAAATTATTAATGGGAATGTTCTGCTTGAAAGATTCTCTTCTCACTATTACATTTCAAAATTATTACACTTTAAAACGTAATAGTGAGTAATGAGAAATTGGAGGAAGGGCAAAACTGTTGGTAGCTTTATGCATTATGAAACTACCACCCACAGGAAATATGAGTTATATTTCATACTTATTCTGAGAATGGACCATTTGTGATCCTGTGGCTTGTTCTCAGTTTTCTAGATGAATTCCTGACTAGGTTTTCACTTTACTGGATACCCATTAAAATAGCATTTATAGTTCAATTAAGAAAAAAAAAAAATACCTCTATTAATTTTTAAACTACTTTCCACCACCCCTAATCCCTTCCAACAAGATTTTTTTAAAAAAAAAAAAAAAAAACAACACTGCTTTACTGCAAGGCTAGTTAAACTTTAGCTGTGAAAGAGAACTGAACCACAGTTCATCTGTGAAAAGCCAAACACGAAATAAAACGCTGTAGCAATTGATATGTCAGGTTCTTTTTTAAGGTGTCTGGAGTTGGCAGTCCTTCTCTAGGTCAGATTATGCCAAGTGAGGGTCTTCAGAAGAACTGGTCTCACTTTCAGTTGTGAGTTAATCAGGGTGGTTTAGAGGGATTTGATCCATTTCCATTCTACTTCTCTATGCCACAGTTTGCTCATTGTGGAAATGTGCGTTTGCTTGTGGCTTCTGAGTGTTCAGCAACAGTGGCTGGATGTTCAGTCTGCAGGACCATGGGAACTGGTCACATGCAGTTGATCTGCACCTACGTGAGGTTCAACACATCAACAGCCTCCCTGTAAGTGTGCTGGATGATGCATACACCCATATTTCTGCAAAGATTTTTGTGGATTTAAGTACAGGAATCCTAAGTGCACCTCCCAGCATCATCTGATGAGGACAGGGATGTACGGTTGCATATTCACGCATTTTAAATCAGGTGACAACCACACCTACTGTTATGAAAAGCTGCGGCAGTAAAAGTTGATTGCAGTTACCTTGAAAATTACATCTTATCTCTTTACCCAGTGCAGGTAAATGTGGGATTCATTGTACCTTCCTGTGAGCAAGTTAAATGTTAAGCATGCAGTCTACCCATGGCAAGTTCTGAAGGGAATTTGTGTTTATTTCAGGTCCACTAAATGTTTCCAATTACTATGAAAAAGTATTTTCAGGATCTTCATTTACTAAAAAAAATTGCAATCGTTGTTCCAACTGAACCAGATCTGTTTTGTTTTCATCATTTCTTATTTTGTTTTGAAACAGAAATACCAAGTTTTGACTTACTCTAGTTACGATATCTACTACTTCTGTATCTGACTTCTGTTTCCCAGTCATTGTCAAATGCGACCTCTGTAACTACCGTGATTTGTAACTCCTGCTGTGGAAATCTTCAGCTAAGAAGGTTTCCCTTTTTGCAATGTCTTGTGTTTCAGTGTCTCTACTACAAGATCATTTGAAGTGACATTACCTCATTTCAGTTCCCTTCCATTCATGTTCCTTGTTCCTGTAATAACTTGAATGCTACCAAATGCTGAGAATTCTTTTTTATTCCCATTTTCTGCAAGCTATATAAGCCAAAACCAATGTTGTATGATGTATATAAGCCTTACTATTGTTTTAACTAAGTTTTAACATATTCAGTGACTTTGGTTAGAGCACATTTTCTCCAAGAGACACCAGAAACTGTGCATGTCTATGAATTCAGTGTGGATTTGACCATCTCAGAATGAAAACTTGTACATCACTAGACAGTGGCAATTCTAGCTTCAGTCTGCACAGACTTTGCAGCATTTTTCTTCTGGCATACAAGATAGCACTGAGATCTGCCTTGCCTCGAGGAATCAGCTCACACCTCAGCTGAATTGTCATGTCAAGTTTCAGGTTATGCAGTTCAAGGAACACGTGAGCAAATAGGAAAAAGAAGATAATGACAGTGATCAGAGGGCCAGTCTGATGGAAAACTCTGGGTTTGCTCAACATTCAGAAAAGAAAACTGGAAGGAGATATACTATGAGGTTCTTTGCACCTGCCTTTAAACATCAGCTTCTAAACTTCAGTCTTCTCTCTCGTTTTCTTTTCCTGAACAGTTTGCAGCAAAGATTGTTCCTTTCCTTGCAACTTAATATCCTCAAAGTGCATTGAGGAATGCACCCCTTGCAGCTCACCTGTCCCAAGCCACCAGTCCAAACCTGCTGCTGCCTGCCCTGGAAGGACTAATTCTGTTCATGGCAGTCAGTGTAGGTTGTGATCCTCCAGTGAGCTAAATACTCAAAGAAAAACTGAAACTAGTGAGGCTTCCAATACACTGAAGTATTTAGAGTCCCAGTTTTCCTCAAACTTTTTACCTTCCTCTTCTAGCTGCCCAAGAGATCCCATTGCCTTTCATTGAAGGCTTAGATTTCACAGATGCACTTAGGTCTCCACTGACCTTGCAGACAAGCCCAGGATCTGCACAGGATCTCCTTCTTTTTCTTCTCTGTCTCTCCTTCTCATCTCTCTCCATCGTCTCTCTGGCGAATCCATTTCTGAAAAAACAACTTTACAATATGGTTGAATTAATTGTCATTCTTGCTTACTGAAAACAGAGCAATTCCTTTAAGTTTATCCAGCAAAAAGTTGTTTGTGATTCCCTCAGATTTCAATTCCAACTTCCACAGTGTAGAAAAAAGGGCATACGTATCTAGTCACAAGAGGAAGAACAAAAGTT
>NW_009601942.1:35138-35474 GCF_000690535.1 Cariama cristata | reverse complement strand
AGGAATTCCCAGAACAAGTGCCTCATTTAAAAATAAAGTTCTATTTTTTCACCTGCTTAAAAAGTCTAAAATTTAGAGTGCAAGACTATAGTACAGAAACCTCGTGCTGCCCCTGTCCCAGCGCAGGCACAGCACATTTGCCAGCGCGCAGAGCAGCAGTCATGCAGTTTATGTTAACGGTAGAAAACTTTTCGTTACAGTCTGGGAAGCCTGAGGACTATTAGAGGTGAGGCAGCCAACACACTACCACAAGCAAAGCTGAAATCAAAGAGTATCGGATGCAAGGATGGAGAGGTGTCACGCTGGCGCAGGAACTGGAAATGAGTGCAAAAAGGG
>NW_009601942.1:34565-35127 GCF_000690535.1 Cariama cristata | reverse complement strand
AAGAGAGCAAATATTCCACATCTGTAGCAGTAATGCACCACAGGGAAACTCGTACCTCAGTATTAAGGGCTCCTGAGCCACCTTCTATTCACCTACATTCATGTAACCTTCCTGACTCGAATAGGGCCCCGTACCTATTAGAGGGGAAAAAACTGGCCTCATCTTTTGGCATTGAGAACTCCCGTTTCCTAAGAGAGCAAATATTCCACATCTGTAGCAGTAATGCACCACAGGGAAACTCGTACCTCAGTATTAAGGGCTCCTGAGCCACCTTCTATTCACCTACATTCATGTAACCTTCCTGACTCGAATAGGGCCCCGTACCTATTAGAGGGGAAAAAACTGGCCTCATCTTTTGGCATTGAGAACTCCCGTTTCCTTCCCGTCACCTGCCTCTCAAGCTGTGCCAGTCACTTCACGCAAAGAGCCAAAGTTCCTGTGCTCCGCAGGTTTTATCTTGGAGTCTACAACTTTCTGTATGAAACTAATACAGAAGTCACGCTGCCTGGGCTGCAAGAGCAAGTCAATCCTGTTTTCCCACAGTAAAGAAACAGGATCTGTG
>NW_009601942.1:13581-34262 GCF_000690535.1 Cariama cristata | reverse complement strand
ACCCCCCGTTCCCTCCCCGCCCCCTGCCTCTCAAGCTGTGCCAGTCACTTCACGCAAAGAGCCAAAGTTCCTGTGCTCCGCAGGTTTTATCTTGGAGTCTACGACTTTCTGTATGAAACTAATACAGAAGTCACACTGCCTGGGCTGCAAGAGCAAGTCAGTCCTGTTGTTTTCCCACAGTATAGAAACAGGATCTGTGCATGCAAACCAGGACTTCCACCACCTTCAGAAACGGTGTTTTTGTTTTCTTTTAAAATAAACGCAACTGCTGACAAAGTGTAGTTTCAGAAAATTTGAAAGAATTAGGGGGTGCACTGTGCAATATTTATTTCGTCTCAGCAGTCTGTTCAGTAAGTTTGGCCACAGCTATATGGTCGAGCTTGTCTACAAACAAGGATTCATAGCAAAGCATTTTGTGGGGGCAGAGGACAGGGAGGGAGAGAGGGAGGGAGGGAGGGAGGGAGACAAAACCCCATTCTCATCCAGCTCAAAGCTGGACAATCATGTAACAGAAGTGAGAGTTCTTTGGGATTAGCAAACTCCACATACCTGTTCTGCAAAGAGATTAGGTGTTATGATAGTTACATTTAGTCAAGAACAGCAGCTTTTATCCTAATTAGTACTTTGCACATTACATTTTTAAAAGACAGTTTAAACATTGGTTCTATGCACTGCAAACTGGTGGGTCTCAGCAAGCCTCCCCCCGCGCCCTCCCTTCCCCCTGGCTCCAGTGCCCAGACTTTGACAATAGTTTGGGAAGGGGAGAGGAAGGAAGAGACTGACCTCTAGAATATATCATGAGGGCACAAAGAGGCTGCTCCTGGGAGCAGAAGAGGGAATGAAGTCAGCAGACAGTGGCTGGAGCAATCATGCGTCTACCTCTATGGCTCCAGCCTACCGGGGAGCCAGAAAAGGACAGAGCGGGAACACAAGGAGCCACGGTTACGGAGATCTCTTGCACAGCAAGCAGCACTGCTCCCAGAAACCATGGACTCCCTCCCTGCCCCTGCCCCGCTCCCTGGCTCCAGCCACCTCTCTGCAACCCTGCTCTACCCTCAGCTGCTTCTGTTGTAACCCCTGCTCCACCAGCAGCAGCTCCTCGGCAGTACGTTCCCCCGATCCCTGAGGATACATTCTACACTAGGGAAGGGAGGGAGGAAGGAAAAGGCCTTTCAGTTTGAAATTTTCTGCTGTGCACAGCAAGCATGGCCACAGGATTAGCTCCTATGAAGGCTACTGCTCTTTTAAACTGATGCATCTCTTTCGTTAAAATCCATCTGCCCAATTACACATGCTGCAAATACCCGGGTCACACGTCCCAGGTACATGAAAAAGGCTTCAACAGCAGAGTCAGCTTATTCTGACATGCAGGAATTTAGCACTCTCACCTCCCTCCAAGTTAATCTTTATCAAGTGGCATTGTATAACAGCAATACAGCGATGCATCAAAGGCAACACTTCCATGTACAGCATGGAAGAGAATCCCATGAGTTCCCCGCAGAGGTGAAGACTTCCTCAGATCAGACTCCATCTCCAGCTTAACTGGCTGCCAACAAGATGTTGCTGGTGCAAGTGACATACATGCCTGTGAAATCTTAACATGTGGCCTGCCTCCTGCAGCAAACAGGCAAGCATCAGCATTTAAGCAACCTTTTTCATGTTAACCCCTACTAAGATGAACTAGGTTTTCATATTTTTATTTTAGTGTATATTTTACATTAGAAAAAAGAATGTTAATAAAAAAGCTCCACATGCTCCTAACAATCAATTTTCTGATAAGTCCCCACCAGTATCAATACTAATATACAAATAAATTAATTTTGCTAGTTAATTTTCTGCCTGGCTTGGTGCAGGCTCTCCACAAGCAGCGCACCTGTATTCAAGTGCCCGTCCACATTGCCAACATGTGCCAGGGAGTGTGTTGTACATAATCTTTCCTCCTCATAATGTCGCGGTGTTTAGTCTCACCTTGATGAATGGGATCGAATTTTCTCAGCCATGTTACCCAGCAGGCACAAATAATCTTTACCAGGCTGCATGGCACTGTTATAACATGGATTGTTTCACTCTGCAAAAGCCCCAAGCCTTGATTAACAACTGTATGCTACTATTCCCTCATCACTCACTTTGGCAATACAACATCCTCCCCACAAAAACAAGTAAAGCAAAAATCTACATGGAAGATCTAAAATTCATCAAATGCAGAATGTGACCTGACTCAAGGCATATCCCCCAATGTTAACCTGGTCTCTCCCCTACAATTCCTCTGTTTGCTTTTGTTTGTGTAGCAGGATCTTGCACAGCTGATTTACAAGAAAAGAGATGTCACATGTAATCTTACTAAATCACGCCACTGCTGGTACTGTCAGGTCAGACACAGCAGCAGCCACTCTTAACACCAGCCACTCTCCTCCTGCAATGCCAATGCTACAATGCCCTGGTTAAACGAGCATCAGGAAATCTAGCTGAGATATTTTGTAACCTCCTTCAGTGCCTAGGAGGATTTTTGGGTCAGAGGAAGGGAGAGGGGGGAAAAGCCCATTAAATTTACAAGTAGATTAAGGAAAAACACTCCACTGCCAATTTATTTTTAAAAAGGGTTGTGTGTTATTCTAAGGTTTGTCTGTATAATTGTACAACCGTTGAAAATTACATAAATTGTAATGATCTAATACTATTAACAGCCATTCAGAGAAAAACTCCCTCGCCTTCTGAAACCATCAAGGGCAGGAGGGAAACGTCCCAGGAAATATGCCAATCTGAACTCTGGCCTCTAGCCTGGCAGAAACAGAAACAGAAAGATAAGAGAACAAACTGGACTAAGATGTGTTGTTTGCATGTGTCTGACTTGCAAGGGGAGGGGTGGCTTTGTCCTTGGCCGTGTTCTCCCAGAGGCAGTGCCTGCTTATCCCGGTGAAGCTGCCATCACTTCACTTGCTGCTCTCACCCCTGCACTTTGTCACTTCCTCCTGTCTTATGTATCATGGAAGTCTTTCAGCAGGGTCCTCCGTCTCTGCTCTGCTATGTGCATCTGATTCTCTAAGTCCTGGTAAAACAGAAGGTAGAAACTGTTAGCATGAACTCTCCAGAGAAGAGCTCATTTTCTTCAAGGAGAGACTAAGCTCCAGCCTGAGAAGCATCCAACCTTCACACGCACTCTGGATCACAAGATCACAGATCCTTTTCCTTTGATGCGAGCTCCCTCTGCAGTTACCTGGCTCCTGCTGTGTCTAAAAAGCTACACACTTAAGGAATCTGCTCTTCACCAGAGGGCTACATGCAACTTCCTCCAGAGCTCTGTTGGTCCTCTTTCAGTTTGCAGGACTCACTGCAGCCATCCCTCTTCTCCCACAAGGCAGCGAGCACTCCACTTCTACAACATCGCTGGCTAAACGTGAGTTTCTGGATCTAGTTTCTCAGAACCCTCACCTGACTGCCTTAGTGCTCCTGCAGAAGAGTTAAGCACACTAAGTAAGTGGCTTAGTTTGGCTAAGCCCCAGACAAAATCTGGCCAGGAGGCTTAAGGAAGCAGAACACTCACCCCTCTGTCATAGCTGTCTGCTCGCTCCACCTTCCATGAGAGATTTTCAATTTCAGCTTCGAGCTGGGCCTGCTGGTATTCAAACTGCAAAGAGCAAAATTAGAGACAGTGACAAGAAACTAGTTTAGTGGAGCAGTTTCATACCACACACTACACTTCAAGAGCAGACAAATGTGTTCTGCTGACAGCTGTGCTGGCAGAGCAGGTTTGTGCCTCCTCCTTATCCACCTTCAACTAGACAGCATCACCCCTTCCAGAAGTTTCTTGTGCAAGCACTCCCCAACCTGCATCACTCAAAATTAACCCTGTCAGCCTAAAAACACTGCAAGTGACAAATATCACCTAACTATGCTCATTTTGCCATAAACAGGTCATGAAATGCTCTCATGAGCATCTCTGCAGGCAGAGGGATTGTTAACCACTGCCGGGAGCAGTAACTTGATACACTGGCACAGTCAGATCCAGAAGAGAACATCTGTCCACAGCCTCAGAGATTACATATGATGCTATGGGGAGAGACTGGATAACAGGTTTTACTGGAGTCAAAGAAACCACCTCTTCAGTGAATTCAGAGCTATTTCTGGACATGTCCAGCCCGTAGGATGCACCAAGCCAGCAATGAACTTGCAGTAGGAATAAAAAGCAAAGCTAGACCCTGATTCAAGGTTGGAAAAGCTATCCTCCAGCAGCTCTTCACATGAAATACAGCCCCCAGCACTGTGGTAAGTCTTACCAAGGAACAAAACGCACACTTCCAGTCTCAAAACATTCTGGATAAACTGCTTGTTAGTGAAAGTGCAGTGAAGTGCCCTGGGAAAATAATGTAATGTATCAGAGGACTGAGCTGCTGGTCAACTTGAAGTGACGAGGAAAGGTGCAAAACCACCTATTATTTGTCCTGTCCTTACCTCAAACTTGGGACTAATATTTCAGATACTGCCAAGTTCTGGAATTCAGCACAGCATGCTGCCAGCTACACCCCAAAAAGCTACCAGCAAAAAAAAAAAACAAAACAAAACACCAACATCTTACCAGTTTCTTTCTGGGACCAGACTCCATGTAGTAGGCATATGGATATGTGTACTGCAGGGTATAACGACACTGTTGGGGAGTGGGAGGAAGAGAGAGAAAAGACAGACAAGAGTCTCAGACTTGGAAGTCAGCACGGTCACATTTTGTGTGACCACTACAGGCTAAGAAGCTACCTTCTGACAAGGACAAGTGGACACTTCATGGTAGAATCTCTTACACCTTCCGTGGAAGAACTTGTGCAGTTAAAGGCATAACTTCACAGAGGTCACTTCCAGATAATTTTTGGCTAGTTCATGTCCTAAGACCAGAGGTACTGTCCCACATATCCACAACCCTTAAATTCCCTTCCTCACTTGGTGTTGCAAATTTAGCATTCTGGTGTGTATTCTCTTCTCTATGCCAAACAAGACACAACTACCCACCTTTGCAAGTAGTTTTGCAGCATTTTGTAGGTATTGCCAGTCTATCCATGTTCCCAAGTTGTTCATAACTCTTTCTTGGATTTTCTCCTGGATTCGTTGATACGTCTGTGCCTCCAGCTGTAGGCTTTTATTGTGAGTCTCCCACTGAAATGGGTGGGGAGAAAGGGAAAGGAAAAATGGCATGAGACCAGAGTACTGCTGCTGTAAAAGCACAAGCTCTAGCAAGCAGAAATCAAAGTGAGGCAGGTGAGGCAGGAGTCCAGCAAGGCAAGACATGCTGTGGGAAAGAACAGCGAGGCACACCTCCAGCAGCACGTGGCGGAGGCTGTATACAACAGACTGACAGCAGCAAAGAGCAGGGAGCAAACCCATAGGAATGCCCTCTGGTCGCACAATGACCTTGTGTCTAACCAGACGGAAAGCAACGGTGATTCCCCTTCTTAAAGGATTTCTATAGAAAGGTCAAGAGAGTTTAAATTAACATTTAACATGGGCTCAGTGAACTCCAACATCCATGTGCACATTGTAAACATGGCCATTTCCCAAAACCTATTGGTCTGGAGAGCCAGGAATGAATAAATTTATTTTACCATAGGATTGGCTCATGATGTGAAGAATAAACTCATTTTAATGGGGAAACTGAAACACAGCAGCATTTAACCTCTATCATGTTCTCTTTTAGAGATGCTGCTCTAGAACTGCACTGTACGGCCAGGTGCATCAAGCCTGCTGTGTGGACAGAGATGCTATGACTGCAACTTTAAAAAATGTGATTACATGAAACTTTAGGAAAACTTTGCTACAGCCAATGAAGCTTTGAACATGGCAGAGTTTATTTAGTCTTTGTCTCTATAAAGACATACTGCAAGGAACTGAAGTTCCCTGATCCTGGAAGGAAACGATTGGAGTAATATCTATCTACTGCAGCAGCACTCAGCCTGCAGGAAAACAGTACAGTGGTACACAGGTAATACTGATTTTCTCTAGCATAAGGAAATATAGGAGGAAATATGATTTGCTTTGGGTACGACATTACTGGTTTGGATGGGATTCGCAGGGCAAGATTTTGAGTAAAAAACCAACAGGGCCTGAAAATTCTACACAGATTTTCTTTGGGCAGTTTCTTGCACGGAGATTGCTGGCAATGACCTTTGCACCAGGCAGGGAGCATTAAAAGGCTACAGCAGCTCTGGCCAAGGAGATGTCTCCTACCCTCTCAAAATAGAACAAGTACTTCTTAAGGGCCTCCCTGGCCTGTGCTTGCTGACTCTGGTTTACAATATCAGGATTCTCTTTGTACCGACTGCATTCGTAGTACTCGCTGCCATGAGTCTTCCAGTCTCCCAGACACATCCAGCAGAAGTCTGCAGAAAACAGCAAAAAACCCACTGTGATGCACAGAAAAAAAACCTCCGAGAAAGAAAAGCTTCAGAAGACACAGCCCATCTGTTTTCAGATATTTCTGCTAAGCCAAAAAACATACACATTTTATATCATCTTGCGTAACGGAACACAATAGTGAGCCAAAAATACCAGCCTGTCTTGAAGATTTTCATTGTACAGCCTCCTGTGCAACTATGAAAGTAAATCCTGAAGTGCTGCATCCTGTACACCAAGATCAATGGGCAGAACTGTATTTGCACTCTGCACAGGCTGTCACTCCAGATTAAAGAAGAGGCAGGCTGCAGTCTTATTTGTGAGTTGCATCCTCCCCACCATTCACCTCTGGATGAATAAAATATGAACAATCAAATCCAAAAGTGAACTAACTCATGCAAAAGAAAGTGTGCCCTCAGTTCTCTTGGGGAGGGAACTACCCAGGTAACTTCAGACATCAGTGGTTTACAACACTCCAAGTTAGGAGCCGCTGAACTGGGAAGAAAGTAGAGGAAAGAGAGCAACAGCAAAACCCACGTGGCAATTTCCTGATTTCAGAGCAAGGCTGTGAGTGTTCTACTGGGAAGGAAAAAAGATGGAGATTAAGTTGTTACAATAGGAATCACTTCCGTGTTCCTCATAGTAAGAGACTGAAATTTGTGTTTCCAGAGTTCAGCAGCCTTCTCAAGTGCTAGTCACCATGGTACCTTGGCACTTGCCTGCTCACCCTTGTCACAGAGCTCCATCAAAGCACATCCAGTGCTGCTGAGGACCCCAAAGCAAAGGAAATGAGAGAGGACAGTAACCTTTAATCACTTTCCAAATAAGGTTCTGATATTATAATATTTCCTAGTGGCACACTTAACTTAGAGGGCTGAATACAAACTCTCTTACTCCAAGGCAACAGAAATTAATTCTGCTACGAAAAGATAAGTGCAAGAACAGACTGTCTTTTCGTAGGACCACACAATGGGCCAAAGACACTCAGGCTGCTAATTGCACAGGAGTGGACTGAGAAGTCCAACAGATAATGTTACGCAGAACAATTCACAGTTCCTGCAGTTTCATCTGGGTTGAAGCTCATTATTTCCATCACTAAGCAGAAGGACTTAAGTTGATCTGAGTAAATGGCTCAGTTCTGCCAGTATTTTCAGCTGATGACAAATACAATTACATGGAACGCATTTAATACTCTCCTCTGAGATGGATTCCACTGTTAATATTGTGACAGAGATGGAGATTTCTCTATGCAATGGACATATCAAGGAGAGGGAGCCAAACCAGCACTGAATCAGAACCCAGCTGAGACCATAGCCAGTGAAAAAAATAAAGCTATCACACACAAGTCTGTAATTAATATCCTGTTCACCTTTCACTAGGGGGAAAAAAATATTTCAGTCAATGTTCACAATTCCTCTTCACATGACAAAAAAAAAAAAAAAAAAAAAAAAAGAGAAATCACCACTAACAAACACTGCAGAGAAAACTGCTTCCAAATCCTACTTACCATGCTTGCACTTGGAGCATTGCTGAAAAAGAAGAGACAGGAGGCACTGGTTAGTGGAAAGAAAAAAAAAAATCTGCTTAGAACAAGGAAGGTTTGACATGTTCAGAGAATTGCTCACCATGTGATTGCAGCCTCCATTCTTTTCAATACAGATATTGCACTTGGGACACTAGGGAAACAGAAGCATTTGTTAGATCCAGCTCTGTCTCCAGCAGCCTTCTGCAGAATGACAACACTTGCATGATTATTCCCCTCCCACTTTTTTATTTAAATATGCATATATGACAATATTAACCTACATATACCCTGCCTCTCACCAATTCCCGACAGCTCCATTTAAAACGGAGGCAGAAAGGCAAAGCCTGGGAAGTTCCACTGCAGCACTGGACTGCTTGCTCAAGAAAACAAATTTGCTGTTGTTACTCCTTGTAAAACTGAAGGTCTCACTGAGTTACCATTTAGCAGTTGCTCAGGCACAGGGACATAATTAGTTCACATATGACAGTAGCTTCCACAGCTACCTAGACTACAAGATAAGCAGCACTATATCCTGCCTTCAGCAGCCACTAACAGATGACAACTTAGCTAGATGCAGAGAACCTGGCTGACCACACTGAGAGCTGCACACTTCTTCGCTCCGCTGATGCCCTGGAGTGTCAAGTTCAGTTACATTTTTCAGGTTGCATAGGTACAAAGGAGGAAGTGAGTTTTGTTGCTTTTTTATAATTTTTAATGGTAGGCAAAATGTATGCCAGGACAATGCTCAATAAAACAGAACCTTATTTCTACAAAAGAGCATAGCAGAAAGAATGCCATCACATGTAGACACCTTCTCCAGATAAAGGAAGGAATTTAAGATCTCTAGTCTACCTAAGTACCCACTTCCCTAACACAACTGAAGCTTGCAGCTAATTAGCACTGTCACAATTGTCATTGGCTATGACAGAACAAATGCCAGCTAAGAACTGTTTTGAAGTCAGGCCACAAAATCCCCAAAAGACATTAAAAGTTCCAATCTGTAGACACTAATCTAGAGGACAAAGGTAGTATATCTATAACTTTTGAAGACAATTCTATAGGTAGACTAGAGTGCACAACATGTAACGCTATTTTTTTTTCCTGCATCTAAATCTACTAGAAGTACTCCAGCGTCTAGTTTACAGACTTCATTGATCCCATTTTAATGTCCTTGCCAAATCAAGGTTTTATCTCCCTCACCTTCCAGTTCACAGTACTTCACACAGTTGTTCAGGTTTGAACACCACTAGTGCCTTATTTGGTGCTGACTACGCACTTACTGCACCCTCTCTCCTTCCATTTTAAATACATCTCCACTGATCATTTCAAAGTAGCCACAATTCTTTTGACCGTGGGAGGGCAGGACACCTGGCTGCCAAAGACATTCACACTAGGTTTGGAATAAGGACCACCAGGTCCTTACTTCAGGAGGGCAGCTGGACGTCCCACACAAAGCATTCCCAAGGCATTCAGTTGTGTTGTATCACAGTCCCTAGGGAGCTGTGAGAATTTGCAGTCTGTGAGAAAGCAGCACACAACGCTGCATATGTATAGAATTGCATCTTGCTTCCCAGGCAGGACTAGAGGACAAGAAAAAACATGCAGGTGCTTGTTCTTACATCTTTAGTGTGAGCACTGATGTAGTTGGCTGTTTCGGAGTCATCTGCACACTTGGTGAGCCATTTCCGAATGGTAGCACAGTCTGTGGGTGCGTGGTACATCTGCCGACACTTAAAGCTTAATGGCGGGGAGGGGGAACAACAAAAAAAACCCAACATATTGATTTCCAAGGAGGTGACTCAAGAATTGAGGTTTTCCCGACGACCAAAATCTGGGAGGCCAAGCGAGGGTAAGGGATGCAAACGCACTTGTGTATTACTAGAGTGCAAAGACCAAGGCTGAACTCCAAGAAACCCCCACCCTCTTGTGCAGAAGCCAGAGTCAGCATGAGAGTGAACTGAGGCCTTCTCTGGCAAATCACATGTCTGAGGGCTGACACATCCCTCCCGAGAGTCTACTTATGTCTGCTTGAACATGACTGCAGAGGCCTGGGGCATACCAGTGGCTTTACAAGTAATCTGGCTCCAGTAGTAGATATCAGGCACCTGCATCAGCATGACCTGACCAGCCCCAGGTGAGTAAGGGCCATCTGCATGGAGACACCAGTAAGCTGGGTTTCTAAACCACTTGTATTGTGCTCCACAGACATTCTCAACAGCAGCAATTCTGGAGACCCAGGAGCAGAAGACACTTCAGCAGCCCTGCAAGCTATCTTTTTCCTCTGGTCCCATATATACTTGAAGTCAGACAAGGAACATTAGTATTCTTCCTCAGCAGAAATGTATTCTTGCATGAGCCTCAAAACACACCAGACACTCTGGGAGTCAAATATTTGTAATAAACTTAAAAAGTTAATACCAGCAGATAGCGGTGAGGCCTCCACATCCATTAGCAGAATCTCTACCAGTAACTATATGTCTGTACCAAAATTTGCAACTAGCCAAAATATGAGAACGGTGGATTTATAACCCCTTTGCTACTCAAGCTCTGCATTCCCTGGTTGTCATAACACCGAACTCTCAAGGAGTTTAGGGAGCCGGGGGACGGCTGACTACCTGCAGAAGTCAGACCCCAAGTGTCCGATTACTCAAGCTAACTCAAGTTACAAACAACTCTAGCAAAGCATTTGAGATACTTCTACACACTGAATCTGCTGGCAAGCAAATGGAGTAGCTCTAAGGACAGCATACACTTTCCCCGTGATCTTTAACCTTCTCTGTTTCTTACCAGAAGACCTCATTGCAACGATTGCACTGCACTCGTCGGGCTTTTGGCTCTTGTACCTGTATGACCATAGGGCAATCTGCACCAGGACACAGCTGCAGCTGATAATGGCTCTGTGAACATACCAAGGTGGTAAGATCAGCAGTTGGTGCAGAATAGCATTATCTATTCAAGTTTAACCATTCCTATCCTCAAAATCATACAAGTCAATTATTTCTTTTAGAAAAAGAGTGAAAACTGTCACCAGGTCTTGGCTAACAGAGCATATAAACTTCTTCCATGTTAGGAAAGGGAGCATTAGTTACTTACAGCTTCTCTACAACAGGAAATTCAAATGGAGTGTTACAGACGAAGTAAGCACAGCAACATAACCGTAAGACCCAATCAAGACATTGAACAAACAATTTTACTCCATTTGAGCTCTTTCCCCATCCTCTCCTTATGCCCCAGAATGTATTTGGCTGCTCTTCTGTGGTAGCTGTTCTCTCCCAGAGGGTCTCTTATTGAAGAGAGGTGACACCACTTTCATGCTGCTTTGCTGCTTCTTGAGTGTTCCCAGTCTGTTCCCAGTTACCAGAATACTCCTGCACATTTAACCTTAACAATTGCTGCTTTAATTTCAAAAAACCTCACATAAAGTGTTATTGAGCAAGTCAATTCAGTTGGGCTACACTAAGATGAGGGACTTATTTTTCAGAACCTAAAGTATCTATGCAAGAGCAGGAAGGTCTTTAAAACTCAGATTAAAGTTTGAAGTTCTCAGCTGCAACATTCTGAGAATTCTGAAGCACCAGCCAAGGTGTTACTGGGTGACCTTACAGCAGAATTTACTTTGGCAACCTGCTAGAGCATTTTGTCAGTGAGGCTGTCCTACAGAAACAAGCACATCATGTTTATCAGGGACAATTTTGCTGCAGTTACTGCAGTTCTAATCAAAGATGCAAGACACTTCAAACAAAATTTCTGCAAGTCATTGGTGAATTGACCCAGGATATTTTAAAACTGAAAAACCCAATACCTCCACATAGTCCCTGAAGAGGTAGCGCCTGTATTTGTCTTTCAGCTCTTCACTAGGCAGCAATGGAAACACAAAGTCTTCTGGTGTCCGAAGTAGGCAGTCCTGAGCCATGCAGGAGACCCCTGAGAAGAGAAAGCAACATTTTAGCACAGGGCAACTGACACCAAGGAGCGAAAGCACAGAAAGCATTCAACACAGTTTCCTAGGTGCCATCTGTTGTTGTGGTAAGAGGGACAGAACTGTGAAACAAATCTATCAGGGCTGCTGAAAAGCTGAAGCCCAACTGTCTTCACCGAAAGATGACAGGGCACATGTGTATCCAGGATCAGTAAGTGCTTCAACCAGTATTCACAAGGTCAGATACTCAAAGTAGAAAACTGCATGTTACTGCCATGCCAGCATGAAAGACAGGCTAGGAAAATCCCAAAGCAACTCTGGCAACTACTGGCTTCTACCCAACACAAAGGGAACAGATGTTTGCATCCACAAACACGCCAGGGGCAGTGCAACAATACACCATGGGAGATGCAAACTCAAAATGCAGCAGATTTGCAGCTTCTAACTTGTTACAGTCATGCTCTTGAGATCACAAGGGGAGAAGCGCAGCAAATGGATCTATGGACTTGCACGTTTTGTTAGGCAGAAGTAGCACTCTCCTGGTGGTATGCCAACGCTAACCAGGGTATAGACCACTAGTTCAAATTAAGTTTGTCACAAATACTCATTCCATGCTCCATTTTCTCATTATCGAGATGTTTAGACCAATTCAGCTAGTCATCATCAGAACGGTCAACATGGCAAATACGGACCCAGTACTGTATCTGCCTTGAACTCACCGACTCCAACACCATCCTTGACGAGCACTGTACAATGCTGCTCCCAACAGCTGCGACAGAACTGGTGCTGACAAGCCAGAGAGAGCAAGTTCTCCTTCCGGACAAACTGCATGCACACTGCGCAGTGATGGGAGGAATGTACCATTGCCTGGGAGAGAGACAAATCAGCATTACAGTGAAAGCACCCCAGCTCTCCCAGAGTATTCTCACCTCATCCACAGGCACCTGCATCACCTTCACTGTGACAATGGTCTCAGGTGAGCTCCAGGCCAGAACAGGTTCATAAGCAGCTGGTGTGCTGGGGTGCTGTGCTGCCCCGACAGTCAGTCCTTCTCCAGGACCTCTTTAATCTCACAGAGCATAACAGACTGACAGTCACCAAACAGCTCCTGCCTCTAATCTAGTGCTACCCAGAACTCACCTTTACTTTTCTGGTTCTTATGCTTGCCTTGTTTGAAAAACAAGGAAATACATCATTGTGTTAGTTCTTTCCTGAATTTACTGATATTCTTTGTTAGCTGGGTCAGACTCTATCACTGTTCCACAGGCCCTGGAGAGCAGCTATAGCTAGAAGCAGGCTTAGCAGTGCCCTTTTACTGGACAATGACTTTGGGTAAGAGGAGAGGCAACTGAAGGTGCAGTGTGTAGGGTGTTTATACAGAGAGGAAAGGGAGTTCACAGACCATCATCTCGCATCTCTTATCTTCTGCCTATGCCACATTTGGCAAAGCAGGCATCATCCCTTCAGCTGAAAAGGATTAGAGGGTTTGTTTCAAGTCAGGCAGAAGTCTGCTATTGCTTCACCAAACCACTGGGAAGCAGTCTGGATCTCCCCTTGGGTAGCGCAGAACTAATCCCTAGACAACAGATCCCAGCCTTCAACTCATCTTGCCTCACCCTTGGGACCTGAAGAACTAGGTCTAGCACAGCATCATCAAAAGCAAGGCTCTACAAAGCTGTTAGCAGGAATTTATGTTCCTATTTCTCCTTTCGCAGAGAAGTTGTATAATCACTTTTCATCTACTTAAACCTTTGCAACTCTTTGAGAAGCTTGTGCGAGACAGCTGTCACTTTCCACGCCTAGCTCCGCATGCCAGAGACACAGAGGAGCAGCAGCATGACACACAGCTACAGGACCAACAAAGCTTGTTTTATAGCATGATCACATGAAAAAGGAAATAATGTGACTTTGTTCTAAGTGGCCTCACTTACGGACCAGAACAACATTCACCAAGTCTGCAACTATGTTGATTGCCTAGATCAACTGCTCAACTTGAACAGCACGTGCATTGCCTCAAACCTTCGCAAGCTGTCCCCCTGAGCTCACCACTGTAGCTTCTCCCTATAGGGTCAGTTGCTCTACAGACACTCAGTATGAGCATCTGCCCCAAAATGCCATCATTCTGCACTAGGAGCCAAAGCACAGAGCAACTTGCCTTTGCACATACAAAAAGATGGTAACGAATTGCCTACCAAACCAAGTTTGTCAAGGCTTCAACTAACCTTTTAAGTGTAATATCTTTCTTCCCAAAACAAAATCACCATTGCAGTGGAGAGTACTTAAGTGACAGCTGACATAAGATTTAGACAAATCTCAAAATACATGGACCAATTTGCAGATATATCAAATAACAAAGATTTATTTTTTTTTCCGGACTCTAGGCAGATAGTTTATATTGAGTCCGTGAAGCTTACTCCTGTCAGCTGTTTTAGCATTTTCACTATCTGCTAGTTACAAGTCAGCTCAGATGCCGAATCATGCTTTTAAAATCTCCCCTCCCCTCAACCCAAAAAGCGTTTCTCAGATGTAATATTTTATCACTCAAAATCTGACATATGACAGCGTGTTCCTGGGGTAACTGTGGATTGTATCAAGACACCCACTGTGAATGAAACCTGTAAACATGCAACAGGAAGTTTCTATTTAAAGGAGAGGGGAAAAAAAAAAAAAAGAAGTATCTAAAGACCTGTGTAGCCCTGGCTGCAAAACACAAGCTGTTGGTTCAAATATCACTATTGACTGGCTTAGCAGCAACACCACTGGGAGATTTGGCTTAAGCATCCCTGAGCAGAGCAGTGCAGTAAACAGTCATCTCAGTAAAAGGAAAAACAAAACAAAACAAAAAACCCAACAACTCTGTTCCTTCCACAGACAAGCTCTGTTCACTCTGTGCAGCCTGAGCTTCCCTTGAGCATCTGTTACAGAGAGATCAGAATTGGAAGAGGCAGCCAAAACCATGCACTCTGCTCCTTCCACTGTGTACCATCACTCATGCCAAAAGAAAAAAAAAAAAGCTTAATTTTCTTGAGGCAAGTAACTCTTGAACACTACCTGCAAGACAATAGCAAAGCTGCTATTTAAATGTTAAGACATCTCTTGAATGCGTTCTCATTTAAAAAGTAAACCCAGTATTGAGTTAGTGTGTTGGATCTGAGTTTGCAAAGGGTTAAGATGGGATAGACTGCCATCAGTAAGGCAATCCTCCAACTAGGTGGGTCAGAGGTGTCTGCCAAGGGAACAGACCAAAATAGTTAGCATACTTACATGTTTGGATGAGGTGGGCTGAACTCGTGCTTCTACTAGCAATTGGGCAGCATTAGACTTGTGCCTGAAAAGGCAATTGAAGAATGATCAAATCAATTTCTAAATACATTTTGTTTTGTTAAATTGATCCCTCTCGCCTGAATAAATAATAGGCTCTGTGCAAATGGTAGGGTATGTTTCAATAAGGAAAGTGGGAATGCGTCCTGTGTGAGGCTCATTCACATAGTGAGCTGAACTCTCATCAAGAAAACGTTGAGAGTTTCTTCAAAATCAGAAGCAGGAATAATACTTCTCCCAGTAATGGGCTTTTCTGTCATAATCCTTCATGAATATTTTTCTACAACTCTCTCCCTTTCCCTGAAAAATTATTTTTGAAGCTAAGATTTTCTATCCACATTCCTAGAGCAGTCCTAAGCCACTGCCCACAATAACACACTCCAGCGACGCTCCTGTCTGTCTCCTATTCCTTTGCAAAATCAAGCTATCCTGGTTAAGACTCACTTTGACTTCAGTCTATTATCTAGTTAAGTATTTACTCTGTGGCAGACTACTACCCTGTAGGCATATGAAGCTGTCTATCAGCAGCCTTAGAATTAAATATGTTTTGCTGTTTGTGATTTCCATTGCAGAGGAATGTTTTTATCTCCGTGAATTCAGAAATAGCAGCATCACTGTTGTGACTGTGCTGTAAATCCTCCCTCCCCACTAGCACTTTTTAGTTGTACTAGGGAGCTTTCATTTGATAATGTGACTTCATACCAAGACAGAAGTTTGACGACGAGATCAACTGGAGAACAACTTGCAAAGTCATAGCTTTAGAACTAAACCCTTCCTCAAACTTCCTCTTGTTTAAATATCATTAGTTAACCTGAAAAATCGCCCTGAGCTGCTATGCAGGAATCTCACCCTCCATGTTCCCCAGAGAAAAGCTTTCACAGGATGCATGGTAACCAATGAGCCAGCTACCAAAGGTCCTGCAACAATATCCATACATGAGGTGCATTTCCCATATGTTCTCTGGATGAAGTTGCTGTCTACAGGGCCAAAAATGGCATGGCGGAATGAGTCAGACTGATGTGCTCTCTATTTTCAGACAATGTTCAGTTCTGAGCCAGTATTTTCTGGAGGGGCTGCCAGATAGCAGTGCCTCCTGACACACTTCCCGTATATGTTTGGGCAGAGTCCGAACCCTCCTTTTGAAATCAGTTGGAGGACTTCATTACAGTGAGATTGACCAAGCAACAAAGGGGCGGCTGCACTTCCCTGTTCTCTCACACCATCTTCTCCTGCTCTCCAAATACTAGTCAGCTTGGAAAAAAACATCACTTATGTTCAGAAAGAGCAAAAACTTCAATGTAAATATGCTACTAAAGAATGTATCAGCATAGGTTCAGTGCTCCTTTATGATTTACGGCTCATATGTTCAAAACAGAACATATCTTTGTATCTGTTAAAAAATAAATATAGATGCAGCACTCTCAATCTGTTATCTCAAAGTTAAAGCTAAATGCCCCTACAGGGTTCCCAGCATGACAATAGTTCTTCAGACTGAAAGACAACTCACCACCACTACTCTGTCACTGTTTACAAATTTCTTAACAGGCAATGCAGCCTCAACAAAACAGTGGTTTTCCTCTACTCCCTGGAATGGATTGTGTGGCCTGCATTCTGCTTCAAAGATGCCTGTCAGAAAGACACCTATGGACCACTCTGATCATTCCTGCAAAGCAAGGCGGAAAAGCACTGAGCACAGAAGAGTTAAGACTATTTACACTTACCTTTCCAAAATCTCTGAGATTTGCCAGTGGAAACTAACTAATACTAGCTTTGCAACAGCATGTGATACCTAGGTGGAAAATAAAAGAATAAGAAGTCAAGTTAGGCACATTTTGAGGCCCGATCTCTGCTTAGGACTATGACCTTATAAGACTAGTAAGTTGTACAGACTCAGTACAATATCCCAGTCATACTCAATTCCCATTAAACTACATAATGTTCATAGCCAATGCATTTGCAATATACAGGTTGGAATGAAGCATGGATGTACCCAAACTAACTGACATACTTAGTCACAACAGCACAGAGAGGAAGGAATCAAGAATTCACTGGATTAGCTTAACTGTTCATGGAAGACCCACATCCAGTCCTGACTGTGATTGCCACTTGAGAGGCCCAGACCAGTCTGGGATCAGAGTTCTCACTAAGTGTGCAAAGTAGGAACTACAGCGCAGACAGATACCACTTACTGAGCTGGAGAAGCAGTAACAGGCTGCAAACGCAGGCATGTTGTGACAGCAAAGGGTAGAGGGGAAACCCAACACATTTTCCCAAGCCTTCACTGTAGAGAAGAAAGTTATATGCTGGACTGGAATAGGAAGATAGAAAGCTACTGTGACAGGGACTATTTCCATGCAGAGTTGCTTGCATTATGTGGACTCCTGGCAAGCGGTAGCACAGTCCACGCTAGCCGGAGCACCCTCTAGAACACTGCAACGCGACATTTAAAGTCATGCTATAAGGGTACAAGTAAACAAGTTCTCTTTTGCTTCTATGCATTTCAGAAAATAACAGACTGCTCCGCTAGCACAAAAAGGCTCGTACCCACCAAGACCACAGGCATCTGCTGAGCTGCTGGACCTTCAACCTGTCTCTCAGCCCCTTCACGGCTTTATCAGACCCTGGAGTTCAAACAAAGGAGGTCTCCTGCAAACAAGACACCTCTTCCAGGGCAATTCAGAAAGCTCACGACCCTTGCCTCCTCACTTGTCTCTGTGTTAGGAAGCACCTCAGCAAGCCCACCGGTCTGCACATTCTGCATTCAAACACTCTCTGACCTTAAAGGGCTCTACCTCCCACACTCCCAAGACAAGCTACCACCAGAGCACCTCTCTCTCTACTATACATATAGAAAACACAGCTCCTTCTGTCCTAGCTGCAGAAAGAGCTCCTTTTTTTTCCCTAGAGAAGCTGTCAGTCCCAATCATCAGCTGAAAAGCCATAAATGTTCTTGAATCCTGCTACAGGTGAATCAGAGAGTCCAACGTACTGGCAATACAGACACACAGGAATACCAACACAACCCTGAAAGGAGAAACAAGCAATGGTCACTGCTTCTACGAAACAGACAGGCTCTGCACACCTAGGGCAGCATGTTTATTATTCTTCTAAATCTACCCCACTGCAGAGCTGCAGTTTCACAACACAACACTACTGACCTATTCATGCCACATGATACTGCCTGGGTCCTGCACTGGCATTTGTCAGTGCTGGACAGTTGGCTCAGCGAGCTAAACCAGCACAGCACCAACACATGATGCAGCCAGGGTTTTTAATTGGCACTTACCCACCTCTACTTTCTGATTTGCCCACTTTGCTGGCCACTAAGAAATCCCAGTAATAAAAGAATAATTTTCAGTGTTAAAATAATCTTTTTTCTAGAAGAACTGAAGCACTAGTTCATGTTGTGTAAGATCTGGTATGTCACCTTCCTTGACTTTACCAGCGACGCGACTCTCAGAAAACAAAGGCTGCCCAGGCAGCGCTGCCCTCCCTCCCAGCACAGAAGCCTGCGACTAGATGGAGCGTGGCACACAGGGTTGCTGTTGACAACATGTACAGTCTGCTCCAGTTTGTATGGATGAAGTGCCACTGCCAGCCTTGGATGGGTTGTTATCTTAAGCCCCCATCCTGGCAGACCCAGACAGACACCTTTGACTTGCTTGTACAAGTAAGACATCTGCATTTCACGTTTGTAAAACAAACAAGTGTCAGGAATGTGGTCTCTACAAGACTGGCTTCCTGCAAATGCAAACCACATGCTAATGAATCATTTTCTAACAGCAGTGAAATTATTTCTCAGTAGCAGTAAGGAAGAACTACCATCTTGAAAAAAAAAAACCACCAAAACAACAAACAAACAAACCACCAGACTTAAAGGGGGAGCTCATCTGTAATATATGAAAATGAGTATTTTTCAGTTGGATTTTCAGAGCCTGAGGTGTAGCATCCATTGCAACAACATGACTCCATGAAGTTATTTGTTCCCAGAGGAGGAACCAAGTACATTCAAGAATGAAGATGTATAGAAAGAGAAATACAAATACCAGCATACACATTTCTGAAATCTAACAAACTATTCTAACAGAATCAAATGCTTTTGAGTCAAAATATTTGTCAGGCAAAATGTGGAATTAATGCTCCACAAAGATGACAGATTAACAGATCTGGAAGAATAATAAAGCTTCTGTGACCAGTCCTATTTTGCTCCAACTGCAAGCACTGACTGGATCAGCTGTAGTGCTAATTTTATTACTTCCATCATAAAAGTACCCAAGAATAAAACCCAATTCATAAAGCCAGGTTCATGACATGAGTCCACTTTCATAAAAGCCCTGAAGCAGAAAAGTTTTTGATAGTACCTCATTAGAGTGCATGCAATCTTGCAAAAAGGCAGTCCTGGAGTCAGTCAGTTGCAGCAACGTACCCACAGTCTGCTTGGCATGGAAGTACTAAGTCTTATGTGTGAAACATAGATAACATTCAAACTGTAAGAAAGAGGGATGGGAGAGGAGCAGATAACTGATGAGGCTGGGGCCATGCCTGCTGCGTGGAGTCTCACCGTGTTACAATCTACGTCCTGCTCACCAAGAGCAAGGTTGGTAATTCAGAAGGTCAACGTGAATACCATCGGGGCCAACACTACTGGAAAGATTCAAGAAAACAAGCATGAGAAGAAAAACAAACGTTTAACAAAAGCCTGCTTCTATTGATAACCAGCGCTCCCCAGCCTCTTCAATGATTGTACATTCATAATGACTGAATGATTGTACCAAGTCAGCCAGTTTTTCCACAATAACACCCCAGAATAATTGAAGTATTTCTTTGTAAGCAGGAGCCAAAACATGCTGAGCGCAGAAAAATACCACTGCAATCAGAACTTTGGTCCATATGCACATAATTCATTACCTTACAGTACTCGAGAAGCAACGTACAGAAGCTGATGCTGCTGGCTGAACTATTCAGTTAGAAGTCATCGATGCCCCCTCTGTATGCATCCACTGCAGCCTCACAGCTTAGGAAATAAGCTTTGGTTGCTGTTCAGGCACACTGTCCAATACAGCATTTCCTGGACAGTTTCACACAATGGAAGATCTCAAACTTATACAACAATTCAGAAAGAGCTACAATTCAGTCCCCTATCAGTCACCGGGGTGCCACAAGAATCTCAGGTTATCCAGGAACAATAATGCTTTGTCTCAGACACAAAACAAATAAAAAAAGATGCCTTTGATAAATCACCAGCTGTTTAAACTTTCCTATTCTTGTTTCAGAATACTAAGACCCAAAAAAGTGAGGCAGTCCATCTGGTGTCTTGCTGGCAGTAGGTCATTTCAGTAAAATACTTCTACAGACCACAGTGCAGAAGGGAATGCATATTCTAGATGTTGCACTTCTATTTTAGTTTTTGTCTGCAACTGATGAATTGTGCCAATGCTTCTACATAGCTCGACTTCTCCAGAATTCTTCTAGCTGTAATTAAATTTATTAAAATTTAGAAGATGAAAGCTGAAAGCAGTAGTCATGCTAAAAAATTTCACTCTT
>NW_009601942.1:0-13570 GCF_000690535.1 Cariama cristata | reverse complement strand
TCATTTTCCCATTTTCTCACCATCAGCTTAAAACTTTAAGATGAAAGATCAGCTCAGTCTGAATCTGAACCCGGAAATTTTCCAACTGAAGACCAGGCTCCTTTCTTCACAATGGGGCAGCAAAGCTGAAGAGAGAGGATCTCATCCAACCTGCAATTTCCAGCTTCACCTTAAAACAGGAATTTGGTCACCTGAGAAGCCTCTTCCAAACCTCCACCAGTTTAACTCTGACTTACCAGCGACAGAAGGCTGCCGATTGCCAGAAATGGTCACCAAACACTAATGCTTATCACTGCACTGGAAAAGAGGCGCCGTGTCTACGCACACAGGAGGGCTGCCAAAAGGAAGCTGCTCTGCATAAGGGAAAGACTCTACAGGAGTTGTAAAAAACGTCTGAAAAATTTACATGCTGCTGGACGAAATTAGATTCTGAAAGTAGAACAAAGAAGTAATGCCATTGCATTAAACACACATCGATTCATCTTCTGGAAGAGAGCACAGTATTTTTTTTTCTTATTATTTCTATCTCCATTTATCTCCTGCGTTCTTTACTGTCTAAGATAAGCAAAATTCTCACGCTTCTGAAGTGTGAGAGACAGTCTGGCACTCTTTAGGACAAGACACTATCAAAAGAATTTGCAAAGAAGCTCTGCAGGTACCTTGCTGGGTTTAGGGAGCTCTAAGACAACTATGTCTCAACTTGCTTCCCTAGATAAGCTAAGTTGTTTGAAGAGCTGAAGTTTCATCTCCCTACAGCAGAAAATCTTTTCAACCATGCCACTCTGACAGTTGCTAATTCAGACAGAAATGTTTCCTAAAAGCTAGAAAACCATCATCTTTTGTAGAGCTTATATTCTACAGAAATTGCTCATGCATATTTATGTTGCACGTACAGCTCATGAGATCATTTCACTGTTCTCCAAGCGACGTGTTTCAATACTCACTTTTGTGGAGATATGGTTTCGGGAATTTAAAACAAGAATCATCACGTGATTCTCAAAGAGATTCAATTCAGAATGAGTTGGAGATATTATGACTGGTTGGAACTGACATCCTGTGGCTGTGCACCAAGCTGACAATTCCTGTTAGATCAGGGTTGCACTGAAATGTCTCGCCGAGATGAACACAAACGTGGCATAAAGAAATGCAGCTTCTATTTTTTGTCTTTCCCCTAATCAAAGTTTTTTATACAAATAGATTTAAGCAAATAGGATTAATCTTGAGAAGCATTTCTTTCAATCCACAAATAGTTTTTATTAGTTCTACAAGGAAAGGATGAACTTCGAAATATATTAGTTTTCATGTTGCATCAAAACTTCTAAAAACACATTCTTAAATTCTTTACAACTGTAAAAAAATACAGACCAAGAGCCTCTGAAATTGTTGCTGTTGGTGAGCAACTATGGGCAAAATAGAGACTGAATTGAGCTGGCAGTAGAGAAGAGTAACACCTTAGAAAGAAACCATAATTTGTATTGAGTAATTTTGCTGAAGAAAAAAATGCCTTCAGACATGCTTTACTTAAGGATACCGAGGTAAAGAAAGTGACACACAAATGGAAAAAGTACTATTTTACACTGATTTCTCTTGCGGAAAGTAGATCTGACTCCCTCCATGACCCATTGGAAAAACTATCTGACTGTCCTGTTTTTACTGGAGGACTTCTCAGAAAAATGCAGAAATATTAGGAATTAAGAAGAAATAAAAGGGCAGCCAAAAAGCTTTTTTTGGACCTCATTTTCTCCTTTGCTTTGATCTGCCTCTCTTTTAAGCAAACTTCCAATATGCAATCCTGGTAGAAAACTCATAAGGTTGCAGGGGCTTGAGTTGTGATTAACATCACCTGCCATAAACACCCCAAGTGTTCAGAGTCGTGTAGCAAAGTCTTCCATATCTGTTACAGGTTTCTGAGCATTAGAAGGCTGTTTTCAAAATTGAACTCAAATTAATTTCACTTATCAGGAAAAAAAGACAAAGTTACCACAAAATCAGATACCCTGCGCGCTTTTTTTTTCTGAGTTCAGTCAAGCTTAAAAAAAAGTGAGAAAAAGCCCTCCATCTTTAGGTTTCACTCACAGCACTGCTTACAATTTGTCTGACATTTCAGCCCCTCTCCTGATTACAAACTGCAAGCTGCACCAGAAAAAGAAATGCAGTTTAGAGTCTGTAGCTGCAATCTTGATACCATGGAAGGGTCCTGACAAACAGCACTACGCCAGCTCTGCTTCATCACAGGGTTTTAATCCGTACCCCATCACTCACCCTCTGGCATGCAGAGACCTGGTGTCAGTCCGCAAGATCAGAAGCATATTTAGGAGGCAGAGTGCAGTCTGGGAATGACAAATACTGCCAGTGTTATACACATGGTTCGTGAAGCCGTCAGTGCTCAACCTAGTTGGCCACATACTGAAGAAAGGGGATCTCAGGTTAAATTCTAACTCCTTCTCCACACTTACACATTGCTTTAATCCATCTGCTCTCCTACGCAGGACAGCAACAATTTCAGCTGCAGCTGCCAACAAAAAGGATCAGTAGGACTCAGCTAGGAAATCTCAACATACGTATCCCTCAAGCTGTTAGGCTATTCTTCCTGAGGAGATTCAGAAATAATTTTTTTTTTTAAAAAAAGGACGACTTAAGCAAGATGGTATGCCAGAAGGCATTATTACAAAATAGCTATGAGATTCCTTCTTTGAAAGATTTAGAGCGAAAGAAATGCAGCAAGAAAGCTGTAAGACAGCATACAGATATAAGATTGACATCAGAGTCCCTAGCTCTACTCACTGCAGCTATTCTTTCCAACGTAACGTAGTGTCTGAGAGCACAGCGTCCAGTGCACGCTGCACCGTGTTCCCCACACACTGCCAAACCCCCAGCAACACACCCCACTGCTGCACTCAGCTTAGCCCCTGCCTAGGTGCTTTCCCAGCAAAACCCAGGAGAAGTGGACAATTCCTTCTGGTTGACAGAAAGGAAGATGCGAAGGATGCACAGGGAGGAAGCAACAGGCAGGTAATAACCTGAATCCACGCAATAATGACCGGAGGCTCAGGACACTGGGCAACCAACTCAAACTGGAAAGCACTGGTACATGCATAGCCACAGCAGCATGCACAAGCAGAGCGCAGGGCTTCTATAACTTTGCGGTGAGTAATCCATCTTCAGTCCCAAACAACATAGTCCTTTACTTGACAATCCCAGCTTCTAAGGGTATTTTTCTTTTGTTACAAAAAGATGAAGAGGAGGAACATCAGCTTTGTAAAACACTGTTTCACAGTACACAACATAGCTCATTTCTGCTGTGCCATCCTTAATAGGCACGGCACACAAATTTGGAAATGCACTTCAGCTGCTCCACACTGCTCCTGTGATCATGTTGTCCAGCTGTAAGCTTGCAACATGAAACAGTTACTGAAAGATTGTTTTGGCATTTTTAATGACTTGTGTCTTGCCTCTACCTCCCACCAAGATCATACTCATCAACAGCTGTGAACAGATTTATTTTTTTTTTTTTTGCTCCCTGTAGAGTCATACTGGCTGTAAGATACACTTAAGGCATGAATCACAAAGAAATGTGTGGGCTATAATCACTCTCCACATTTGTGGCTCATTTTTCCAATCAAGTTGAGAACTTGGGCAGTCCTGGGCAATAAGTAACAAACCCGATTTCTCTCCTCAAATGACTTCATGAAGTTGTCACAAGGTTGCAACGTCTGCGCTCTCCAGCCAGCTCTCTTATCTTGCTGACCAGAAGTCTACAAAAACTTACTACATTTTTTTTTTAAAAAAATGTTTAAGGGCCAAAACAAAACACGCTGAGGACAGTTACACACATATTCATGTCCTCTTGATATCTAACATACTACTAAAGCACAGGCATTGTGAATCTGGTAAGCAACACCACAGCTTTCACAGAGTACAACTTCCAGGATCTTTCTGTTTGGGAACAAAAAACAGGTAAAGGAGAAAGGTATGTCTCAAACGTGTGCTCCTAAGGGTTACAACCTCAGACTGGATGCTCCACATAATGTTGGCTTGATACTAAAACACAGAACACAGTACAGCTATAAACCTGCATGTCCTGACTAATCTAGGGTTTACAGGTACTTTGAAATAGTGCGTTATCATTGACAAGCAGCACCATAGGGGTTCTGTGGAGAAGTCAAATTTGCCTCTCAGGATCCACCATTTATAATAAATGATATTTAAATATTTACTAACTGTGTATTAATAAATACTGATACTTACCAATGTTGGTTCTTAGGAGCATTAACTTTGAACATAAATTTTTCAAACCCTGT
The DNA here is from genome assembly GCF_000690535.1 of Cariama cristata. Taxonomy (NCBI): domain Eukaryota; kingdom Metazoa; phylum Chordata; class Aves; order Cariamiformes; family Cariamidae; genus Cariama; species Cariama cristata. Next base: position 9,269 of record NW_009601942.1, on the reverse strand, counting down.
TCTTACGTACGCGCATTTTAATATTCCAAGAGGCTGTAATACCTTTCTTGTACCTGAGGTACTTGGGTACAGCTAGTCTTTTACGACTGCCATTTTATGTTGCATGCAAGTTTCATGAAGTCATTATGGCATCAAAAAGGATGACTGTGCAACACTCCAGGTTTGTTCAGATAAACACCCCACACCACATACTTGGTCACGGTTTGCACAGCGATACAGGGAGGCAGACACGCCAATGTCTTGACATAATGGCTCTTTACAGACTTTTTGCGATCGCATTGAACGGGCATTCTGCAAGCGCCAACTCCTTCGGGTAGGAGCTGCTCATACAGGCTGCCAATCTCCACGCACATGACTCTGGATCTGCTAAAGATGGTATTTGAAAAGGACTGCTGCCAGCATTCACCAAGCAGCTCTACAAACTAACTGTTCTGTGTCAGCGCAATTTGAGTGTGTGGAACAGTTTCAGAGGGCTGTGTTTTTTATGAGCAAATGCTAATTTGGTTGCACTAAAAGATGTGACATCAATGAGGTGAGCAAGAATATATGAAAAACTGGTTTATCTATGACAGATCAGTAGTGATAGCATGGATTAATAGATTCAGAACTATGTCAAGACATCAAATACTTTTTGCATCTAACAAGTTTTATTCTCCAAGGGACAGGGCTAAAAAAACCCAAACATCACAAGCTGTTATTTCAAGGAGGAAGGAAAGTAAGCTTTTTGCTGTCTGGTAAATATTAGTAGATTACTCACATTAGCAAACTGAAAATTGTTAAGTTACTTCAGTTTTAAAATTCGTTTGGTTTTAGTGGAAAGACTACATTAGTATCAGCTGCCTGTAAAACACTACTATCTTTCCTTGATACCTTGTATCTGCATAGTATCTTAGCTTCCTCATGACTGATAATCAGCTTCTAAAAAGACCTAAAGTCAAGGTAACGTTTTTTCATGAACTGTAATTGCAATTGTTTTATCTGGTGGTTCATATCACCAGTTTTTTTTAAAAAAAAAAAATATCGGTAAAAACTAGAAAGATCCATCTCACTACTGAAACACAGAAACCACTGCCAGTTATTTGGAACGTCACAGATATTTCAGACTTGTACAGAGACCCTCAGCAGAGCCAGGAAGTGTCATTCACAAACAAAACCAATATGACATCACACACTTAATTGCTTGCCAGTGACAGGGTCAACTTTGTTTGTACAACTGTTGAGTATCGTATTGTTTGTATGCATGTACTGATACTGCCACTCCAGGACCCACAACCACTCAATGACGATTGACAGAGTTATCTTGAAAACAAACTTACTACTATACAATTTTAATTCATTATTTTTGAAAGCCACTGGATTTCATAACTGTATCTACTTTTTAAAAAGAACTGTTGTATATTCCTTTGCTGGTCTGCAGGCAATACATGCATTCTGCTTTCAAAAGTACTGTCCTTAACAAGTGTTGACTGTTGGTCAAGTGACCTTTTGAGGAATTAAAAGTGATCTGCTTCAACTCATGGGCCTGTTGGTCAGAGAATCATAGTTTTGGATATTAGTTTGAGATTTTCTTCTGGCATGTTTCAACACATAGCCTGTCCTAATTTTAGTCAGGGTATTAACTGAACCCTCCACAAACAGACCTCCAGATTAACAGCACCAACCAAGGAGCGAACATTTCCTCTTCTTTTTCTTGGAAAGCAAGGATCTACTCACAGTTCTTACTAAAACAAAAATGAGGAAAGACTTTCAGAGAACCACTTACAAAGTCCCTCTAGCTTCCATATGGTTCTGGGATAACCACTGCTGTAGTTGCAGGCCTGCCATACAGCACAGTTGGCTGTGTCTACTGGTACCTTGTTTGTACCAGTTTTTCTATTCAGAATTCGCCACCTGATAAAAAGTCGAACGAATTCAAGGTAAAAGTTTCCTATGACAGTAAGAGATAGAAGGGCATACATCTACCTACATGCTGGGATTCATGCTTTCATCAGACTTCAGATTTTAACTGGTTTTTGTCTCTAATTGGAGTAGATAAAACCCAAGCATTTTGTTGAAGAGACTGTCTCTTTCGATGTTGCATTCAAACTTTTAAAAAAATACACGGTGCTCACACCTGACCTGAAGTTAGACAGCCAATGCAAGGTTTGTTCAGTCGTCTGTTTAGATTCAGTAGGAGTGAAAACAAGATCAGTTGTAACTCATGGTGAATGAAAAAAGGTAGCCAAGGTTTCCAAGGAAGATCACCCTTTACCTCCATGCTTTTAAGAAAAACAGGAATTGAACAGTCAGCCTGAAATAGCTGAACAAAACACTTAAAACACAAACTTTGAGGGTTAATGAGCAGAGCAAATGAAATACTATTTATTTAGATTATTAGCTAATAACAGTACAGATTGCAAGTATGAAGATGTAAAGCTCTGAATACCTGTTTCTGGTCTTAAAAGTGTAGACACAGAGAAAAAAACACGCTCAACACAACCCCCCCCAACTTAACCTTCAGAAAGTGAATCACCTAATGACAATATACAGTGGCAGAACATTCAAACATGGCTTTGAGCCCATTTATTGCATTCATTTTTTCTTTGCTTTCGGGAATTGTATTGTCTATTCATTTCTTGTGATAGCAAATTGCTCAGATACCATGTCACGCATTGCCTTCAACACTGTACCTCCTGAAGACAGTCTTTAATTCACCTTCATCTTTCCCTGTCGGGGCAACCACTTTAGCCTTAAGTATGAGCTAACGTTGAAAAGCACAATGTAACCACTAGGTATCACAAGATAAAGGAGATGAAATCAACAAAATGAACTAATGTGCTCCAAAAGAACAATCAACACTATCCAAAAAACCCAAGACATTATCAAAGGTAGTCTTTAAAAGAAAAAAAAAAAAGTTTTTAGAGCTCAAGCAAATTAGAGGAAAGAAGTTAATACAGTTCTTACAAAAGTCTGCCCTTGCTTACTCATATCCATTAAGTCAATGGAAAACAAGGGTAACAAATAGTTCCAACATGTTCTATTCAATTTCCTTCTTCTCTATGCTTGCTAATTCAACACAAATTCTTCCCACTCCAGTTTGTCTCAGAAAACTAACAAAATGACAAGTTTCCTTGGAGGAAGAGAGGGGAAAGAAGAAACAGGATTGCTGAAGTATTGTAAGAAAGAATGCCAGGAAACAAAAAGCATGCGCTGCAGATACACAACAGATTTCCAAGAAAAGTGCAATTCTTGCATCACTTTTGCTAGCAAACAGAGAGTTAATGTGGCCTTCCAAGAGCTAAAGCCTTAGTGTGTGGCTTACAAGATCACAATTTCTCAGGTTTCTACCCAAATTTATTTTTATCTTCTCATGCACAAACCAAAGTGTGTAGGACTTCATTTTTAAGCAAATGTGTAGGCATAGTCTTGATATAAAAGGGATCTAAAATGTTCTCTCTTTGGGTCATATTTGGGGCGAGATTCGAGCTAGCAGGCTGGCATTATCTGGTCAACTATAATATTTGCTCAATGAGAACTTCAGAATTCTTGGAAAATTTATTTTAACTTTGGAAGCCTGATTTTAAAGACTAAATAAAGTATTGCTTTTCTTAATTTAATTCAAAAGAACATTATGGCAGGGGTCACCTTTTTGAAGGGTGCTCCATTTGAAGGCAAACAGTAAGGAACAGAAAAGCCGTTCTAAATCTTTACTTAATCACTAAGAACCAAGAGCAACTGGCAGCTGGATCAAAACTGCTGACCAACTATTCTCATTTGCTCTTTTCTTTGGCCTCTCTTTTCTGAAAATCTGTAGGGAACAGCAGGCATTCAGAGCTCAAACTGCACACTTCGAAGAAATCACAGACACGAGTTTGACAGTCAAGAAAGAGTAAAACCTCATTTTCTGAGGTGGTGAATGCTGGGAACAAGCACAACAGATGGCAAAATCAGCTAGAGATGCAGCAAAGAGTATGGGTGCACTTTATAGCCTATTGTTTACAGGCTTCATAGTCCTCAGGCTTTATGGTTATACTGTTTCTGTAGGACACTGAGTGCAAAGAAGGTTCAAGAGATACCATTCATTTTTTTAAATTAGGTTTGATCCAGACCAAATGAATAGGAATCAAAACTTATCCAACATGGTTTTTTTATATGCTGTGGTCACCTGTCCTGCTTTCAGGGGTTGTTCCAGAGAAGAACAAGCACTAGGAGACCTGTTACAAAGCAGACGCATTGGTAATTTCAACCTAGTATCAACATTTAGACCTTAGAAAACTCTGCTTTCCTCTGACCTGCACTGGGACCAAAGCACACTGACAAGGCAGAGAGGGACTCTCCTCTTATTACTAGCCTGCACTACAGTCATCAGTTGCATAAAGAGAAAGAAAACTTCACAAAAGTCTTATTGAGCATAATACCATGGAACTGATTCAGAGTGCGACTCTTCTGTGATGAATTAATCACTACAAGAGCTGGCAAGTTCACTGTACTCTAACTGCTGTCACTGCAACGGTAGGGTTACTACCTGGCACAACAGCTGATTTGTCTTTGAAAGTGTATGATTATTCTCTCAGAACCAACAAAGAAAAGTGTGTTTGTTAGAATTATAGAGTTTTAGCATGTCTTCCTATCTGTCAGTTATCTTCTCAAACACAGGTGTACCACTCTGCATCATTTATCAGTTGGTCTGTTTTTTTTCTAAATATCCTCTTCGCATTGTGTTAATGCAAAGAGTTATAACTCAGGACTTTTGGTCATGAAGCTCAGCTCTGTAAAAAGAGAAATTGTAAGAATCAACATTCAGTAAGGAAGATTTTTTCAGGTCCCAGAACCAGTATGGAACAATTGTAAACCTTTGAGTCAGTTTGGAACCAGGGACCTGCAATAATGTTCCTCCAGCCCCCCATAACAGTAATAATTGCCACAGCTTTTATTTCAAACTGTATGCTCAGCATTTGCCTTTTCAATCACAGACTTATTCACACCTGTGTTAATGCAGAAACCTTTCCTCACCTTTAACGTGGCAGCCAAGCTGGCCATGTGTTCATTCAGAGTGCTCTCCGACTCCTTGTAAGTCAGGCAGGTGAACTGATATTCCTCTGGATCAAAGGCATCTGCTCCCTGCTGCTCCACGTCGTTAGCTACCCCATCATAATAATCCTCAATATCCCCAGGATCCTCATCCTCTTCCTCCTCCTCGCAATTAGGGTCATAATCCTCTTCATTGCTGTCAGACCCCTGGCTGTTCATGTCCACGGACATCTTAATGCCCTGTCAAACTGCAGACCAGGAAAGCAATTGCAGCTTCTTTTTCTCCTCCAAACTTTATCGTTCTTTTGATTTCATCTGAGCTCTGTCTCCTAAGGGGGGGGAAAAAACAGTTTTTTCTGTTGCCTAAGAAATTGCGAGAGAGGCCACGTCAACATCATACAGGTGATCAAACAGCCAGGAATGGACCAACCCAACGGCTCAGCTAAAGAAGATTCTGCTGTGCAGGTCCCTGGTTTGGATCCACTGTGACTCTTGCACCTGCAAAGCCAAGGCTGTTCTTACAGGCGAGGTCTAAAACCTCAGCGATTGCCTTATGACACTGCATCCTATCCCCCGGAGCAGGCCCCAAGACTTTTGACATTTGGAAAGTGGCCACATAACCTTCGCTACAGATCTTTTCAGAGATGCTACTAAATTTATGACATTAAGTTTTTACCAACAGCCTGAAATGCTGCAGAAAAGCATCATATCCATTTAATCAACAGGAAAAAAAACCCACAAACCCCTTAACTATGACCACAGTAGCTAGAAAGGCAACCTGCGATACCCTGTACAAGTCCATATTGCTTCAGAACCACAGCAATTAAGTGCTACTTTGGAAAGTAAGACAAGCAAACAGATCTGTCACATATACCCAATTTAACAGTCTTCAATACCACCTCAAAAGAAATAGTGTAATTAGTTAATCCCTTTAAGTAGGTTCCACTGGATGTGATGCAGCTTGGGCCTTACATCTGAGGGGGGGGAGATAAAATTAATTCTCTCATTTTATTACCTTCTCAATATACACTTATTACCTTCTGAACGTAGAAATTTATGCTCAAGTGTTGACAGCTGCTATTCAAGAAGAATCAGAACAGTCAACTTCTTTTCTTTAAGATTCTCACTGGTATTGGAAAATTCACATATTTGACTTTACTTATCTGAACTACAAACCTTCTGCTTGTGTAACTAAACCACATGAATTTGAGTTCAAAGAAGTCCAGCAGTAGAGCATGTATCAACCTTGAATTATGGTTGTCTCATATTTAGTCACAAGTTTCCATTTAACCAAATAATTTAGTTTCAAGAGAGAATATATTAAATACAAAAGACTTAAAACAATGCTGCAACCAAATTTTACATATAAAAATATACACACAAAATCAAAGCTATATTTTCCACAAGCAGAACGTATTGGGTTTCTTACACCTTTGCATTGTGCATTAATATGTTGTTAGCTCTGTTACTTAAATATATTCCCACAGTATCACAATTTGTAGCTGCTGGGGAAACCATAACCAAGCTTTGAGAGTCCTGATTTTAGAGCACAGGAAATGTCAACCATAAATTTTCATTATTTTTCCTCAATTTGTTTATTTTCTGTTTCCAGTAACCAGACCAAGTAGCGCAGAATAACCAGGAAGATGAGAGGTACAATTAATTTGAGGGGCTGCAGTGATTACAGCAGACAAGCCTCCAGTGAGAGAGGATGAAGGCTAGCAGCTAATTATATTATCCCCTGAATTCTGGTCTCCATTCCTTTCATTTGCCTCTTGATTCCTTAGCTATCCACAACATAGGTAGCACACAAATATTTTATAGCACTGCTTCCCATAGAACTTCAGAGCAGCAAAGGCACTGTCTCTCCATATTGGAAGGAGACAGATGTGAAATCTGATTTGACAGACACAAGGCAAACCTATATTGTCCCTCCCTTCCTCCCTCCCTCTACCCTGCTTAGAGTTAACGATTCAGTTCTAGGCTTAATCCATATTGGTACTGACCTCTTGCATAAAAGAAGTAATGGATCTTTACCTGTTAAACCTTATGTTAAAGGAATAACTTATTTGAGAATCTAAACCCAGGTGAGCATTCCTACAGAGACATCAATAGCCCAGTGTGCAACAGCATTGTTCAGCCAACCTCAGAGCATCACAAAGCTCAAGCGAGTTTCACCAGTCAGGAAACTTCTCAAGCTCACCGAGATCACCCCACACTCTAGACACAGAAAAAACCCACCAAAACGCTGGGTCCATTTGCTATCTCAACACATAGTGAGTCCTATCCAAGCAATGAGATGTTTTTAGATATCTAAGTAGAATAATGGGCCTATCCGGTACCTCAGCAGTTACGTACCAGTCACCGGGGAGGAGGCTCAGGAGGTAGATATCTAAGTAGAATAATGGGCCTATCTGGTACCTCAGCAGTTACATACCAGTCACTGGGGAGGAGGCTCAGGAGAGTGCAGAGCCATTTCTCTGTGCCACTAACACACTTACTTGAACAACCAGAGGAACTGTTTGCATGGGCAAATTGGATATATCAAGCAGAAAACAGTCTGCAGACTGGCTGACTTTTGTGACTCCTGTCACAACATTTGAGGAAAGAGCTCACTTCCAGCATAACTGAACGTCACACTGACATGTGTGACAGGAGAGGAAGGCTAAGGCACAAGCTCTGTGGACAAAGCAAAGCAGAGCACTAGGAAAATGATGATCACAAGCTCTGTGGACAAAGCAAAGCAGAGTACTAGGAAAATGATGAACAGAACTCACCTCACCTAATGCTCAACCTAATGCCCTCATTCATGACCAAATCACAAGCGCTCTGAATACAAACTAAGACAAGACACAGCTAATACTTGATAGCACCACCTTTTAAGACAATAAAGATGTTAGGTTCAAAAAAGATGGTCAAAAAAGCAAAGAGTATTTAGATTAAATAATTACCATAATCCCAAAAATCAGATTATAGAATTTTAAACCATATTTGGATCGCTTTCCTACCCAAGAGAGGATGAGGTCCTTCTTTACCACCTTCATCCAAGATACTCCCTCATCTTCGCTAACACTGATACAATTTAACTCCCTCTCTTCCTGAGAGCCTCCTTGCAGGAACTCGTAAACACCCCCACCCCTACGCTCTGCCACATATTGGCTCCAACGAAGATGCCCTCTTGCTGACTCTTGCTTTGTAGCACAATTCTTCTTAACAAGGTCTTTTGCAACAAAATGCCTTCAAATATGCCACAATCAGTCTCTCTCTGACATCACTACCATCAGACACACTAAATTACGTGATGCCACCTCATACCTTGTCCCACTACCTTATTCTTTTCCAATTTCTTTCCCTCTGTGTCTACCACTGTGGGATTTCTCTAATAAGCCTTTCAGAGGATGCTTCTCTTCTTTTTCTGGTGATATTTCACAGTCATTCGAGTCAGCTTTTTCTTCTTTCACCTTTCTATTGATAATCCCAAAACAGAGAAAGTGCAATCCAAGTCTGCCTCCTGAACTACTTATCCATGTAAACTTTAAGTGGGCTGACACTCTCTTTTTTCTCTGAAACCACCTACAACCCCAACTCCACACTGGCTATCAATGTTAATTCCATCTTTGTCTATATCACTCAAACCTGTAATCCATGGATCATCCTCAATTGCTTCTTCACACACACAGCATGCGTACCTTGCCATCTACTTCTCCATGGAGTTTTTAGATAGGATTTTTTTCATCGTAAGAGTGAGAAACTAGAACAACATCCCCCATCCTTTTCATCACAGATGACTCTGCAGAGACCTCCTTGCAGCCGTATCACACATCCCCCACGAATAGGCATGCTCTCCTCCCACTTACCAGTTTTTGTTCATACTATCACGACTGCCTTGTCCTTCCCCACTCATCCAATCCATTTGATTCCTGTCCTTTCTAATCTATCATCACTTTTAACAAGTTATTTTATGCATACCTTCACAAACTTTCCTTCCACAGAATCTCTGGGCTTGGGTATAAAGGTACCCAGTTCATTTAAATTATCTCAGGTCCACTTCTTTTGTAACCCGTGCAAGATTAAATCCTGTACTTGACCCGTACAGCCAGACCACCACATATTTGGAGAAGAAAAGCCCAGGAAAACTGGGGGAGAGAAGGGAGCTGTGAAGAGCCCGAAGGGTGGCAGGCCGAGGAGGGAGCCCCAGCACAGCCCACTCGCAGCCCGTGCCTAGCGCCGGCCTGAGAGCTCAGGGGCTGCGGCTTCTC
>NW_009601941.1:91247-92267 GCF_000690535.1 Cariama cristata | reverse complement strand
TATATATTTATACATATGTGTATATATATTTATATATATACAATCACTAGACAGTGATTGTACATCCATGCCCCTGTTCTCACCAGTCTCTGAGAACATTAAACTATTTTGGCACTCCTGTTAGAAGAATCTGGGGTCAAATGTCTTATAACAAGTTCAGGCTGATGAAGTTTTGTTAAAATCATGCTTGTTTTGTATTAGAGAGGGAATATGGGACACTTTGTTATACATTTCAGTCTTTCTTTGGAGCATTGCTTCAAAGTGGTGAAGTCAAGTAGTTGATGGGGACTTAGAAGATCAAGTTAGTGTTTATCAGTGTGAAGTGTTGTTGGAGTGCTCATGTAGTGTGTCCTCTTAGGTATCTCTTCAAATCAGCATGTCACACAGGCTGAGCACTGCAGTATTCTGAGCAACAGCTATCAATGAGCCTGATTTTGTTTTTCTGTTAAATTTTGATCTTACTGAAAAGAATAAATTGAAGGTAGGTAGCTGAGCTCTGATCTTCTCCCATGATCCATGTGCTGAGTGGTTTTGTGTGTACAGGTTGAATTTTAAGTGAATCATGTGATTTAAAGTATTCAAGGCTTCCTAATCTGGGAGGTGCTTGTAGTATTTCTTTTGAAATGTGAAGTAGTGAAGTATTCACAGTTGGAGCTTCAGCTTTCAAAGGTTCTCCTGGCTTTGGAACTGGAGAGTGTCCTTATATTCTCTTCTTCCTGTAAAGCCAAGAAATGAATGGACTCTTAAAATTGGGTTTTAGATCTGTAATTTTCAGAGGTGTCTCTGCATAGTGCTGTTTTCAATGAGTTAGTAAACAAAATGACCTTACTGCTAATACAGAAATACTAGCTTTTGGCTTTACAAGAATCTTACAGGTGATGGATTTTCATATGGAGCTGCATAGTTTGTCTCTTTTCATATTTCTGAGACATTTTGGTACATAAATTTCTCTTTGAGGAGTCATCTTAGTCTAGATTGTCCCCTTGGCTCTTCTGCCATAATCCTGTAGCTCATAGGTCC
>NW_009601941.1:76478-91216 GCF_000690535.1 Cariama cristata | reverse complement strand
GCTGTTCCTTCAGATACCTTCATCTTGTGAGATGTCCCTCATGACTCTCAACTTGTATGAGCACCTAATCACACATTTTCTAATCTTTTGTCCTGGCCTATTCTACAAGAAGCCAGAGAAAAAAAGGAAAGAGACAAGATTGTATTATTGTGCACGAGTGCTCGACCACATGAACACAAGATGGGGAGCAGAAAAGGAGTAAGTGGGGTGCAAGCTGAATGAGACTTAAGCATTATGCTGTGGTGAAAAAGGCAGAAGGCAAGAAAGTACGGTACGGGAACATAGCCTACTCCGTTCAACATGTACTGCCTCGTCTGTTGCACTGTAGCTAGGTGGTCAGGCTAATGTCCATACCACTGTCAATATTTTTTTGATATTACTAGTGTTTGATTTTTATTTTTTTTTGGTATTGTGACACAGTTTTAAGGGTAGAAGAAAGCCAGGATAGTTTTGTGGATGCTCTTAAGAACATCCTTGTTGTTGAGAAAGTATGTAAATGCTTGTCTGAAACTTTTTGAGTTGAACATGAAGGTCCATGTTATTGTAGAGTTGATTGCATTAGGCCATGCGTATCCTCACATTAATAAAATAATACTTCCAATTTCACTGTTTTGAGTTTCCATTTAATTGGCCATAAACCAAAACCGTTGGGTTTATGTAAGCAACACACTTAACAGTCACTACTATGTTTGAATTTGTGTATGCATCCACGATTTAACTCGTGGATGTTAAAAGTACACAGGAGCAGTTAAAGAATCAGTTGGTTGAGGACTGAAGAATTGTAGGAAGTCACAAAAGAGGGGGAGCAGATGAACCCGACCAACAAATCTTGCACCTATACTCTTTCTGTGCACAAATGTTGCCTTTACTAGGCTTTGTGGCAGTGTCCATTGCACACTTGCTTTCAGAATTGAAGTTGTTTACTGTCCTAGTCAAGTTTGGTGCAAAACTTGGAAGATTGGCAAAAGTGGGTATCTCTTCTGGAAATATAGTAGTAAGAGGTTTCAAGGTTAGTACTTGCACATGCGCTATTTATTGTGGAAAGCACTTCCAGTGACTCTTCTGCCCAACAGGTGTTGCTTTAAATATTTGTATCATGTTTCACCAGCTTTGGTTTAAATGTTAGTTTGTCTTGCCTTTGTTCGTTATAGCTCTTCTCTTGTAATTTTTCTTCTGCCAGATGTCTTTTACAGATCTCTCAGGTACAGCAGCTAGACAGTTTGAAGTCAGACTTTGCCAAGTGTGTCGTGAAGCTTCAAAGTTGCAATTAAGATACAGTGGGAAATTTTCCATAAAGTAGGGCTGGCAAGTGTTGTCTTGAATGGGATTATGCAGTGAAGTCCTTGCTTTTCTGAAGTCTTCCTTGGAAGATTTTTTCATCTAACACTGGAAGGGCAGGGGGCGTGGCTGGTATTTGGACTTGAAGCCACTTTTTTCCCCGCACACTAGAAGAATTGTTACACGTAATTATGTACATTATCCATGCGTAGGAAGGAAGTAGCAGAAGTCACTAAAAGTAAATTCTTGGATTGGTAAAATAGGTTGAGCTGGCACTTCAGCCTACTCCAGAACAATGAGTTAGCAGATTGTGTAATTTATATCATGTCACAGACTTAGCAGTTTGGAAATTGATTATAGGATGATGGAAGAAGTTAACTTGGAAAAAAATCTTTAAACTGCTCTAGCTAGCCATACTTTCTAGACTTACGATAAATAGAGCAACAAGTGGTATATGCAGTTGACTTGGCTTACAGTTAAACTAATATAAGTGTTAGTTTAACATCTCTTACTGCAGGAGCCCGTTCTGTTAGGATCACTTTAGCTCTTCTGAGATGGAGGAAGGACCATGCAAAAAGGGTGCATGAAATGTTGATGCCCAAGAAGGCCAGTACGTAAGGCTGATCTAGGCTTACTGAGTGTGTGTGTCTCCAAGGTCACAGATGCAGGGGTGAATAGCTCTCTTCAGCTCAAGAGGCCACCATGTCTACATGATGCTACTGGCCATTTAGTTTTCTTCCCAATACCTTTTTCCTTGTGGGCCACGTATCACTGTGCTTAGAACGAAACATGAGTGTAGTTGCTGTGCAAATGAGGCTTCATTTCTCTCTCCTGCTATCATGTCAGTGCCTTTGAGCCTTTCCAGGGAAAAGCAGGGGAGGAAGGGGAAGAGGAGATCGGGAGCTGATAATCTCTAGTAATTGTCCAGTTCTTCTCTAGGTATCAGCTTGTTTGTAAGATAAAGTTAGGGAATGGCTGTTATCCTGCTAAAGTCTCTTGCGCTCAAAGTTCGGCTGACTTTTATTTCTTGGCAAGTATTTGATAGTGTTGTTCTGTGTTGGATACCAAATTGGCTCACGCACTAACATTTCTTGCTGTAGCATGCAAACTTCCCAAGGTCTCATGGGAAGGAATGGGCTGTATGGTGTGCTGCTGTTAAAACACCAACACCACCCCAAAAACCCAAAATGCCCGAAGGCACAGAAACACACCCGCTTCCCCTTAAAGTCTTGTTATATAGCCTATGTAGTAATGATTCCAGTGTTCTTACTACAGTATGAGTCAACTCTTGTTTTCAGTGAAGTCAGCAGAGCTCTGATTAACTCTGATTGCATTGACTTCCAGATTCGCTCTAAGCATTGTGTGACAATTATTAGTATTGGCTCTGTTAAACTACAAAACAATAGCTTGGAGATCCCAGAATTTGTTTGTCGGTTTTATTATTTAAATGCACAGTTGGGCATAGCAGGGTGCTCTTCTGAGGCTTTAGGAAGGGAGAATGTACAAACATGCTGTTAAAGGGTTTGTTAGATATGCTGAGATGCAGTCCAGAGAAAAGACCACACAAACTCTGTTTCAGGATGTGTTTGTTTTCTGCCTGTCAACAAATCATCCTCTGCTATGAAGAGTTTTAATAGCGTAGTAATGTTGCTTCATTTTCTGGATGGAAACTATGCACACACAGAACAATAAAATCTGCAAGTTTGTTTTAAGACAGTAATGCAAGTAAATGCTCTGCTCAAGGTGTGTATTTGTAGTTGTAACTTGTTGAAGTGGAAATGGGAAAACAAACAGCAAAAGCAGGTGGGGTAGGTTTGTTATGGAATATACCACCATATCTTAAGTTCAACTCAAGCATAGAGACCATAATAAACCTAACCCTTAAATGCATTGTATGAGTCAGAATCATTCATGTTTTGGGAATCAGCTCCCCTAACCATGTCAAATCTACGAAAGTAGAATAAAAATAAATAAAACCTGAATTTCCTTAGCTTCCTCAGTTTGAGCTCTGCAGCTGACTTTTTGCAATCTAACAGATCTTTTTTAAATGTTTGTCCTCTGTTGATTCACTTGGTGGTCTTGTATGAGTGGATTCTTAAGCCCTTGTGAAGCTCTAGTTCAACTGCTAATGTTGCTCTGGTTCAACGGCCAGCTTGAGCATGTGCAGATGTCCTCTCCTGGCTAATGAAGTGTCTGTGTTTATTGGAATAGCCCGCTGAATCGGGGCTGCAGAACTGACGGACTTGTCAGTTGACGCACCTTCCGACCCTTAAGTAAAGCTGTATCTGTATCTTTAATATTTGATGCAAATTTATCTGATGTGCCAGTACAGTAAGGTCTGATTGGCAGGCACCTCTCCCAGTTTCCCCAGAGCCACTGGATGCTCTGGGTGTCTAAAGGAAGTCTTGAGGGACAGAAAATCAAGTTTGTTATGGATAAGTGAAGTGCTTCTAATGTTTTCCTCCGTAATACTCTGTTTTTGTCAGAACTCCTAACAAACTTTTTATTTACTCTTGATGGGTATTTAGTAAAAATGGCAGGGATATTCCACAGGTCTGCGTTTATCCAGATCCTTTCGTAGGACTACTATTGATTTCTGCGCCATCGTGCTTGTTCTGGTAAAGAATTGATTTATTCTTGCTTGATGTGAATTAAAGAAGAAACTTATCCCTTGATGTCAAACATAGAGTAAAAGCTAGGTATCAAACTAGAGATTTCTACTCTAGTTATCAATGATGAGTTGCCCACGGAAGGATATATTTCCCCATGGTTTCCAAATGTTTGTTCCTCTGCTTACTTCAGAAGTCTTTATTACATACCCAGTGAGACTTACAGCTAGTTTCTTTTGCTTAATTGCACTGGCCTATGGGAGCAGTAGTGTTTTGTTTTTTTTTTTTTTTTAAAACATAGCATTTGTAAGTATTGGGAAGAAACAGGAAGAATAATTAGTGTGTTTTTTACTGTATAAGCTATTAGGTTGTAAGTTAGCCATGTGTATGGAAGAGTATATTGAGAGCTTTACAGAACGCTGTTTGAATGAGATGCCTGACGTGTAATCCTTGATTTATAGCTTTCTGGGGTATTGTTAACCCTGTTACTAATTCTGTGACATCTTGTCTGTAAGATGAGCAAGTTCAGTGACAAGGGCATGAATTGGGTGAGGCTTATGCATAGCTGTGATGATAAGCTATGGACAGACTAGTCATCTCATTTGAGAAACAACCCCTTTTGTAAGTCTTCCTGCTGCTGTGTGACTTCTTTTGAGCAACAGATGGTGGATGTGGAACAACTGTCCTGAACGTGCCCTCAGGTTCTCCTCTGCCTCTGCAGGCAGGGGTGGTTGGGCCCTGGCCCTTTGCCTTCCTTTGGGTCAGGTGAAGCAGCGATAGGAAAATGAGAGGATATCCTTTGAGGTGCCAGAAGGGCTAGACAGGGAATAAGGGCAGGGACCGTCTCCCTTGGTTTCAGATAGTCAGAGGACAGCGTTGCGGTGCGCAGTGTCCGGCCCTCCCGAGGGCTGCAGTACCAGATGGCGGAACCGCCATGGTGGCTGACGGGACCGTGGCTGTTGGGAGGCTGGGAAGCGCCGACAGGCTCTGTAACATCTGAGCAGCCTTCATTTTATGGGCGCTTGGCCTTTAGCACATGTGAGAGAACTTGGGTTAGTGTGGTCTTACTGAAATGTAGTAATAAGAATAAAAAAAAAAGGGGAGTGGGAGAGGTCTTCTACCATAAGCCAGAAGCACTGCCTGTGGTTCTTGGACCTGGAGGGTGTGGAGTAGCTCTCGGTCTCCAGTGGTCTGACTTACTGAATTGATTTGCCCCAGCTTCCCAGAGCGCTGTAGTGGTGCCCATCTGGTCGGGCGTGCTGGGTGTCGAGGCTGCGGGGGCCCAGGCGAGGAGAGGCCGGGGCTGCCCGGTGCTGTATGCGGCCGGTTCCGCAGGGCAGCGCTGAGCCCCTCGGCCAAGACGGCGGCACCTCTGGGAAAGCCTACCTAGAAAAGCACAGAGTGCTGCACAGGTGGTGAGGAGGGAGGGGGAAAAGTGAGAAACAGCATTGCAAGCAGCCAGGCCAGAGGAGTTTCCCATCACTTTATTTACAGGAAAAAACCCACCTTGGTTTCTGCTCTTTAGAGAGCAGAGAAACGGCTTGTGAAAGCTTAGATTGAGACGTTAAGAAGCCGTGGTACTAGGAAGCTCTTTGTGTTGGATTTTTCCCATCTCTTCCCTTCATGGATAGATGCTGGAGAGATCACTGAAGGAAGTGTTTTAGGAATGTAAACTTGTTTCCCACTAGTTCAGTCGTGGAGCTTTTTGGCTCAGATGCCTTTGTGAAAGGGGTGCAACTTTAAATAGTACTTTTGCCATCTTCATAAGGGAGTTCACGTATGCAGGTTTCTGTATGTCTTCTGTATGGTGGTTTGCTCAACCACGTGTGAAAACCCCCAACTCCTGTTCTCGATTCAATGTAGAGAGAGATCCAGACTCCACATCACTGCTGCCTCCATGGAGGTAATCTTCCTCGGGACCCGGAGGTGTTGCGTGCCAGAGTAACTGCGTTGGCTACCTTAGGTGGTTTGGTTTAACACCTGTCTGTTAAACTGGGGGTGCGAATAGGAAATGCAGCACTTGGCAACAGGTTGTGGCTTTGCAATCCTCTGGATCTATAAAACGATGAGTGGGTTACAATGAGGCATAAATATCACATTTTCATTTCTGTCAGTTAAAACTCTATTCTGGTGGGTTTTTTTCTCAGTATACAAAGAAAAAAAAGATTTTGCGTAGATGGGCACAGACAGATCACAGAAGTACCACCTTTAAGTATCAATGACTAGAAGCATGTGTAATGCTTGGTTTAGCACAGTTATTCAGAGCTGCACAGTTTAGATGAGCAGGAGTCCATTTTCTCTTCTTCTGGTTTGCTTGAGAGTGGAGAGAACACTAGACTGCAAACAGGGGGAGGATTTGCTAAAGCAGAAACCAGTTAATTTTGTGTATGCCACTGATGCTGTTTTTTGAACAAAGGGAAAAACTGAAAAATTACGTAATCCAGCAGTTAGTGATCATTTCTCACCTAAAAGCAGTGTTTGACTGGTTCCGGAGTCTTTACTTTTCATGTTCTGCCATCCAGTGTCCTGTGTGTCAAGACCTCCTCTGTCAAAAAGTGCGCGTGTACTTCAGATCATGAGCAACTTGAACCATTTAGCGGTGGTTTAACTCAGCTGGAACTGATGGCTAAACTAACCCGCATGGGAGTTGAACAGAGTGTTTTAATTGTGAATTTAACTGAAGTAGGAAGGTTGAAATATTTGGGGTGACAGTAAGACATGAACACTTGATTGATTAATTTTTTTTTTCCCCAGCAGCAGCTGTCAGTGAAAATGTTTTAGGGCAGGGAATACTATCTGAATAAATAGCAATACGTTGGTGTCGAAAGCCCTGAAAGGCACTAGGTTATATGTGCCCTACAGTTGGGAAGGATGTATCCCAACTACTGTGGGCACGTGTCACGCAGGAGCGTGCAGTGGAGGTGCCAGGGTCTGCACTGAAACAAGACCTGCGTTCCTAGGCATGCGGATGCAGCCTTTGCTGATTTGTGACCCAAATCAATATGTCTGCACGACGTCCTGTTAAAGCCCTGATTCACTGGGGGCGCGTAGACTGTGCTCCGTATTGTCTGGAGATGCCTTGCTGTAGTTTGGATGCACTGTTCTTACATGAGGAAGAAGCATGACTTCTTTCTGTTTATTTTTCAGGCAACAAGAGCCTCTCTGACTCAACATTGTACCAGCCTGGGGGAGTCGCTGGGCAAGGAAAATGATATCGCTCTGATTATTGACGGCCACACACTGAAGTATGCCCTTTCATTTGAAGTCAGGCAGAGCTTTCTGGACTTGGCACTCTCCTGTAAAGCGGTTATTTGTTGCAGGTAAGACATTCTGGGACTTTTTATGGTGACAAAATGGGCACGAAGCCTGTGAAATTTTTCCTAGTATCTTAACTTTCCTTTCCTGCTTACAGTGCTCACAGGAAATATAGAAGTAGGGGAAATAACGTGAGATTCAATAGGCAGCAAGCTGCAGTGGTGAGCCACTTGATAATATAGTTTATTTCTCTGCTGTGGAACTATTACGAAGCGAGACTGTGCTGGGAGGAGTAAAGGAGGACCGTAGAGAGATGTTCCTCTTATAGCACAGACAGGTCTGTCAAAGTGTTCAGAAGGCTGACTGACAGGCCAACAAGGTTTAAGATTTCAGTTCTTTCTGTCTTACAGGATGCTCTACAGGTCAGCAGTAGAGCTTGTACACCTTCAAGGTGAGTATTCAATCAGCTGCATGTTCCCTCCTGGTAGTAGAGCTCTACTCACTCTTGGAAGCAGCCTCATAAGTTTGCTGGGAAGCAACTTGGTTAGTAGCTGCTTTCCTGTTCCTATGGAGGAGGAAGCAAGTCCTTCACTGAAATTAAGTGTCATCTAATAACGCAATTCTCTGTCAGTCAGTCCCAGCTGAGTCCAGTCTCTTTTATAAAGTGATCATGAGAAAACATTATGCCTGATTTGCTTGGTTATAGTAGGCACTGATAAGAAGGAGTGATATGGATGTGGTCATTTGTAAGCAATAGGGATTGGATAGCAGGAGGTTTGTGTGACTGTTCAGTTCGGCTCTAGAGAAGGTGTCTGGATGAATGGGAGTTGTCTTGACTTATCATTTACGTGTGCTATGCAAGAATGTGTGTAACAGTGCAATTTCCCCTACTTTAAATGTTAGGATACCTCTTGCTTTACTAGGTCACTGCAGTGCTGTTTATGAATTTAGACGTACACAGATGTGGTCTTATGTCATGACTACTTCAGAAGAAAGGAAATAAGAGCACCAAGAAAATGAAAAACAAAAGCTAGCTGACTTTATTTTCTGCGTAGCAGGAAGGCTGCATCATCTTTAACTTTGAAAGATTATGCAGCTCTGAAAACTCTGTGTGTGTGTTTGCTTGCTGCTGGTATTTGGGGTCAGCTGTGACCTAGAAGAGGTTGTTGGTTTGGGTGGACAGAAGTTTTATCTGCGTTCTAGAAGCAAGACCTGCTTTGTGGGGAATGACTGTATGGAGAAGACCTTGTATTACTGTTATGCAGTCTTGCTTATCGATATATATATATATATGTGCGCACTAGCATACAAATATTGCATGGCAAAAGCAAATGCAGTCCGTGCACCTGAAGCAGATGAACCCATTGGCTTTTTCCATCTCTGACTAGTTTATTTCCAAGTGTTGGGACTCTTGGACTAGTGTAGCGCAGGGTGCAATGCTGAGGCTAGTGCTGTTCAGTGTCTTCGTTAATGCCCTGATGATCAGATGGAGTACGCCCTCAGCAAGTTTACAGATCATACAAAACTGGGAGGGGCGGCTGATACACCAGGTGGTTGTGCTGCCATTCTGAGGGACCTTGACAGGCTGAAGAACTGAGCGGGGAGAAATCTCATGAAGCTCAAGAAGGGGAAATGCAAAGCCCTGTGCTTGGGGAGTTACAGCCCAGGGCACCTGTAAACACTGGGGATTGTCAGGCTAGAAAGCAGCTTTGTCCAGAAGGATCTTAGGGTGCTGGTGGACAAGCTGACTGTGAGCCAGCAATGCATCCTAGCGGGAAAAAAAAAGGCCAACAGCGTCCTGGGCTGTGGTATGAAGAGCACTGCCAGCAGATCAAGTGAGGTGATCCTCCTTCTCTGCTCAGCACTGGTGAGGTCACATCTGGAGGGCTGGGTCCAGTGCTGGGATCCTCGAGGTAAGATACAAATTTAATGGAGAGAGTCCGGTGCAGGGCAATGAAGACACTTAAGGGACTGGAGCATCTTTCAGATGAGGAGAGGCTAAGAGAACTGGGAATGTTCGGCCTAGAGAAAGGATGTCTCAGGCAGGTTCTTATCAATCTGTATAAATACATTATAGGAGTGAATGAAGATGAGGGAGCCAGGCTCTTCTCTGTAGTGCTCAGTGAGAGGACAAGATGCGACAGACAAAACATGTGAATGTCTGTTGGGACACAACCCCCCCCACCCCGTTTTACTATGAGGGTGGTCCAACACTGGAATGGGTTTCCCAGAGAGGTTGTGGTGTCTCTGTTCTTAGAGAATGGAAAACCCAACTGGATGACGAGGTGCTGGAGAACCAGCTGCAGCTGACCCTGCTTCAGCCAGGGGCATCGGACTGCCTGATTTACAGCAATCTCTTGCAGCCTGGGTGATTCTAGGATTCTGTGACTGGGGACAGATGTGGTGTTACTTTCAGTCAGTGCTCTTCGCCCTTCTCTCAAGTCCTCTTCTAAATGGTTGTTGACTGCAATGACTTTCCTAAATTGGTTCTTTAGTAGCAATTTTTTTTCGCTACTGCTGATTGATGCTTTTTTTCTTTTTGAGGGGGTAGGGTGAGAGGGCAGGACGTGTTAGAGGAGGGGTCTCACTTTTGCAGCTGTTTCATGGGAGTGAACAAGAGCGTTTTCCAAGAGGAAGCTCCCACAGTTACAGCAATCTTCTCTTGAATGCAGCAGGCTCAGATGTAGGGCCAGTAAGGTCAGCGTTCTCTTTGTGCAGAGCTACCTTGGGCTTACGGAGCACCGCCCAAGAGGAAGCTCCCACAGTTACAGCAATCTTCTCTTGAATGCAGCAGGCTCAGATGTAGGGCCAGTAAGGTCAGCGTTCTCTTCTTTGTGCAGAGTTACGTTGGGCTTACAGAGCACCGCGTGCCCAGGAGGGGAGTTGACCCTATGTTGTAGACTTAGGCTGTTGTATCTCTGGGGAGGGTAACCAGCATTGAGCAAATGGAAAGCTCTTCCTTTCAGACTCTATCACAGTGCTTTGGTGGAGATCCTTCCAAGGCAGTTGGTTAGTTTATTTCTCAAAGATTTCACAAGCTTCGTCAAAGACATATGTAGCTGAAGCAGATCATAAATTGCAAATTATTAAAAATCATACTATATGAATATATGTAATTAACTGGAGATAAGGGTCCTGTTTTGCAGAGAGATGTGTAATACTGGGCATTTTCTCTGCCATTATTCCATGATGGAGCCAACAGCAGTTTTAATTAGTGAATTAGCAAGTTGAGGAACAATGTGGAAAAAATACTGTGAAGTGTAAATAAAAGGGGAAAAGATGATGTAATTTCATAGGCTTAAAAAGAGGAATAAAAACAACTGACTTTTAAATCCCCAGGGAAAAAGAGGAATGTCTTTAATAGCCTTTAAGGCTTTGCAGGAACCTTCCATTTACTTGCCAGGTGCTTAATACTGAATAAAGAAAAAAGTTTTTTTCCTACTCTGGGTTGTTTTTAATAGTACTTTGTGTGTCAAATAAGATAGTGCACTTAAACTTCACAGGAAAAAGTTTTAATGTAATTGGCATAGCAAGAGGAAATTTCAAATTAAATAGAGTTAGTCTTCAATCAAAAAATGTTAATTGGGAGGGGGATCTGGGTCTTTAGCTTAGTGGTATGACGTTTAACCACTCTAGGAGGAGTTGTGTTGCTGTTCTCAGCACAGTGTAAATTCATGGGACTTAATATTTCATAAATTTACTGCATTTTAATCTCCTCTGGGGAGTTTCAGCTGTGTTTGCCATTCAAAGATTTTTTTTAAATATACTTGAGATATACTGTACACTCATTTGCTAGGCTTTAGACATAAACTGTAGTTGAACTTGATTCTCAGGGGTAATCTCTTAAAATGAAACTGTAGTAAACCTGGCCCCATTTTGCATTAAGAGGGAGAGATGGTATCTTCTGACGGGGTTAAGTCTTCCACGGTTACGGTGTCTCTAACAGGCCACTGGTGCAGTTGGTGAAAATACAACCCTCAGGAGACTTGGTGAAGCTTGCAAAATCAAACCAAACAATTCTTTAAGAAAAAGCCTTGTTTGTTAAAAGTTCTTCCAGAGACTGACACATCTTCTTATCTTCCCTCACACGGACTGGGATGTCAGTATGTCAAGAGCAAGTGAAAGTTACTTTTCAGTGGAAGTAAGTGTTGTCTGGGAGGTGGTTGAACTCCTGACTTCATTTGAGATTTGAGCTGTTGATTGCCTGTCTCTGGTTTTCAAATGTTGCTTTAAAGGACCTGTTTTTATTGATGTTTTGTGACAGCGGTGAAGTCTTAGGGCTTAGGTAGAAGTGAGACTTTTTTAAATGACAAAGTGGAGTTCTATCATTCATCTAGCGCTCATACCTCTTAGCTGGTTTGTACAGCAGATCGCTGTGGTGCCTTTGAGTATAAAAGTAGCTGAGAGGTAACTTGCATGTTATGGCAGCATATTTCTCTACTGAAGAGCCTGCCTTGAACGGAAACACTTGTAATTGAAGTATGTGGTGTTTCACAAATACTTTTTTATTACTTTGCTTTGGGAACAAACAATTTTTTTTGTTGTTGACAAGAACTTTCCTGCAGGTGACAGTGACTCTGCCTTTGCATGGGTTTAATGCCTTACTAAAAAGACTTGCACTGGGAAGAAGCAATTCATCTTCATTTTATAGATTAAATAATTCCAAGCAGTTTATAAGTACTTCAGTAGTTATAATTAATTGTTGGACAGCAGAAGCAGTCCTTTCTTTAATTTCTCTCACAGATGTAAGCAGAATGAAGCAAGCATCTCCAGAGATGTGTGGCACAAGGCTGGGACCACATCCCTCATTGGGCTGCCTCAGGGTGATTTTTTTGCTCTTTTGCTTATATTAACGGCCGTTTCTGCAATGCTGCTTGAGGTGATGATGCTGGGATGTTGTTTGAGAGGAGTGTTACTCTTTTTCCACAGGTGTATCTGCAGAGCAAGAATATTAAACTGAGCTCTTGTACTTAGATGTGAAGGGCTGCAGGATCTGAGTGATCTCCTTATAGGAGAGGGTTTGGGACTTTGTAGGAAAAGCAGCACCCACCCCCCCCTCCATCTGACTTTTCAGAGCTACTGTTCAGAAATTCTGTATTCCTAAATGGAGAAGATCAGATGGTGTACAGTGTTTGGATGATAATCACTTGCCTCAGACATCCGCTGTGTATAATTTAGAGCAGAGACCAGTCAAACTCTCATTTATTTAGTTCATGGCAAGTTGTGAGAAGTTGCTTGTGCAGGGAAATTCTGTTGCTCTATCCTGTCCCTCTAAAAAGACCGTGATGCTTTACTGGATCTGATGACATACGTTCCGCTTAAAGGTAATGGGGTTGCTTTGACCAGCCCCTTCTCTTCCTATGCTTCCTGTGTAAGACTGTCTCTGTTAGAACGCCTCGTCCCCTCCATGATGTGTGTGTTTGAACGCAGTGGTCACCTCCTGCTGTTCACGTTGTGCTGAGGGAACTCAGCATAGCCATGGGGAATTCAATCAAGCTCCTGATGACTTCATCAACCTGCAGCCTGTCCTATTGGTAAAATACATATCACAGTGTCTGTTTTGAGCAATTTGTTTTTCCTGAGGTTATCTTTTTTGCTGGGTTTTGACTCGTGACAAAGTTCAGACAACAGGAGCACCAAGAAAAATGTCTCAATTGCTGTACAATCTGTCAACTTTTCTGCCCTGCTTTTATCAGATGTCCCGTCCACAGAGATCTGTAAAGTGGCGCAGCACGAACAAACTGAGGAAATCTCGCACCAGTGATTTCTAGGGACTGTCTGCTTTTTCCACAGGAGCACTTGCCGTTTTGTGGCTACTTACATCAGCATGATTTTGCTAGCTTTTACGTATGAAAGGGGTGCAGTTGTTGCTTGGAATTTGAGCATTGACTGTGGGACTTGTGCCAATCCTGACCGACTAACTTTGGTAGGTGATAGTGGCACAAACTGTTGCTTTCCGTACCTTGAGCAGTAGCGGAGCTGCTGTGATAATGGTTAGGAACTGAGGAAAGGTGTGAACAAGGTCAGAAGAATGCATGTTCTTTAAACAGCTGCCCAACAACAACAAAACCCTTGGCTGTTGTCCCACTTGTATTGCTATTTCAAGTAGTATGGGGAGTAGGTGGGGGGAGGACGTGAGCCCACAAATGTCACTTCGAGAACAGACGCTAAATGTTCTGAAATGAACGTACCCTTTGACCAGACTGTGTCTGCTCGGGTGTTGGAAGGGATTTAATGCATGGAAAGCAGAAGGGAAGGAAAAGAGCAGCCTGTGAAGAGGACCTGTTGCTAATGGTTAGTGTTGCTTCATCAGCTAGGTGATGAGGAGACAAGAGAAAAGTTGTCTCGGTGTTCTCAGCTGTAAGGCCGTGGCTTGGGTGCTTCTGTCTTATGTCATCATTTGGAGGAGACATTAATAATATAACTCACAAAATGGACATCTGGAATACCTCTTGAATATTTATGCCCCTAAGTCTTGTATCATTGATGGTGTTAGTATTTGACAAAGTGATTATTCTGTGCTGTAGTTCAGAATGTATTTATTTATTAAATCAAAGTGTCTTGCTGGCTTTCATCAGAAAAGATCCCCATTCTCATGACAAAATTACAACATGATTCTGATTAAGAGTATGCAAACCAATTCTAACATTAATTGGTCTCAAAGAAAATTATGGATGTGTTATGTCTTCCTGGTATGTACATCTTATGTTTTTGCTCTTCTGTCACTTACTAAATTATCAATGCTCATTCTCTTGTTCTATTTCTGACAACCCATGGCAGCAATAGTCATCTCATGACTTGGAAAACCATGAGGGAAGAACCATTCTGGCAGCTTTAGTGTTTCCAGATAATTGAAGTGGGAGGAAGGTTTGAGGTTGCAGCATGATGTGGTACTCTCTGCACTCGTGAATAAAAAAATACTCACAGATGATTAGAAATGATTGCCTAAACTGTCCAGTGTGTATGTAGGTATGCGTAAAGCAGTCTTGGGACTTTTTCTTATGATTACTTTTCTTGAAAGCTTTTTGGCTGCTGTGCAAGACCTAAGTAAACTTACAAATGCCACCAATTCTGTGTTGGAAAGCCACTATGGGCAAACTTTAGGAGAAGGCTGATCTTAGAAACTTTGGTAATTATCTTGTCCTTTGGGTGACAGAGTGAGTTTGTGCAGAATGCTCTGGCCTCTGTTTGTTCTCGTTAATCAGGGGCCTGAGCTATGACAGTTCCTGAGCCTCACTCTCATAATTTAAATCAATCAAATACATAGCCAGTGTTTAAAGGGGGAAAAAAAAATACTGTTAATTCCCATCACTTGTCTGGTCAACTGAGAACCCAAAAAGCAAAGACTTGACTCTAGTCCTAAGTGCATTAATGTTTCTCCAAAATGTTGCTGTATTGATTAGGTCCATAAACCAAGGTAAACATCCCAGGCTCAGGGTAGTCCTATTCCATGGAAGTACATGCTTATCAAGTCAGAGACATCTCTGTGTCACTTACTTTCCTAGGATTATTTTTGTTTGCACTAAAAGTACTTAAAGATACTGTTTTACCTGGTATAATTTGGTGTTTAAGTGGCATGGATGAAGCATGTTTCAC